>NC_064306.1:30183630-30298058 GCF_023373825.1 Bactrocera dorsalis | reverse complement strand
TGATCCAAAAATTTTAACACATTTTATGGTTTATTTTAACTGTATTTGGGGTATTCCATACCAAATCGACCACTTTTGAACCCGACCCCTTTAGATTTTGCTGAAACTTATCCATCCTTTTCTACCCTTTGAAAAACATTTTTGAGAATTTTTTCAAATTTTTTTCACCAACTTCAAAAAAGTTATGAATTTTTCAAAAAAATGCCTTATTTATTTTCAAATAGCCATAACTTTTGTCGAAATTGACTTTTGGGGACCATTTTTTTTTTTAATTTTTGTTTTTGAATGAACTTTTCGAAAAAATACACGAAAAAAATTTAACACGATCAATTATATAAATAATCGGGTTTTTCGTCATTTTTTGGAAGTTCGCCATTATTATTTTTTTCCTCAAAAAAACTTTAATCAATTTGACAACTATTCCTGCTAACCCCAGAGTAGGCCGATTTTTTTCTATATTTCTTTTATTTATTTAAAAAAAAATTGTCAAATTTTCAAAACTGAAAAAATTTGTTTCCCGTAAACTTTATAATATAGATACAAATTTTCGTTTGACTTCTAAAAAAATATATTTAAAGAGCTCGTATTAAAATTTGAGACTCATCGTTTTAGCCGTTTTCAAGTAGTGTTGTTTACCGACTTTGAAAACACGATTTTGAGAAAAACGCGTTTAAAGTTTGGCCTTTTACTTCGAAGCACATTGAAACGCCTTTTCAAATTTGCGTGTAACTTCGAAAATATTCACCGGAACGATATGAAATTTTAAATATATATGCATTAAGAAAATAAAACCAAAAAATCGATTTTTTGAAAATTCTAACTAAAGGGTGATTTTTTAAGAGCTTGATAACTTTTTTTTAAAAAAAAAACGCATAAAATTTGCAAAATCTCATCGGTTCTTTATTTGAAACGTTAGATTGGTTCATGACATTTACTTTTTGAAGATAATTTCATTTAAATGTTGACCGCGGCTGCGTCTTAGGTGGTCCATTCGGAAAGTCCAATTTTGGGCAACTTTTTCGAGCATTTCGGCCGGAATAGCCCGAATTTCTTCGGAAATGTTGTCTTCCAAAGCTGGAATAGTTGCTGGCTTATTTCTGTAGACTTTAGACTTGACGTTGCCCCACAAAAAATAGTCTAAAGGCGTTAAATCGCATGATCTTGGTGGCCAACTTACGGGTCCATTTCTGAGATGAATTGTTGTCCGAAGTTTTTCCCTCAAAATGGCCATAGAAATCGCGAGCTGTGTGGCATGTAGCGCCATCTTGTTGAAACCACATGTCAACCAAGTTCAGTTCTTCCATTTTTGGCAACAAAGTTTGTTAGCATCGAACGATAGCGATCGCCATTCACCGTAACGTTGCGTCCAACAGCATCTTTGAAAAAATACGGTCCAATGATTCCACCAGCGTACAAACCACACCAAACAGTGCATTTTTCGGGATGCATGGGCAGTTCTTGAACGGCTTCTGGTTGCTCTTCACCCCAAATGCGGCAATTTTGCTTATTTACGTAGCCATTCAACCAGAAATGAGCCTCATCGCTGAACAAAATTTGTCGATAACAACACATTTCGAACCGAACACTGATTTTGGTAATAAAATTCAATGATTTGCAAGCGTTGCTCGTAAGTAAGTCTATTCATGATGAAATGTCAAAGCATACTGAGCATCTTTCTCTTTGACACCATGTCTGAAATCCCACGTGATCTGTCAAATACTAATGCATGAAAATCCTAACCTCAAAAAAATCACCCGTTATATATAAACCCTTAAGCAAGCTTTTGGTTCCGCAGCATGTTGTTTGAATATTTATTTTGTTATTAGTTACAGTTTATTAATGAAGATATATGTTGACAACCTTAAATAAAATATGTACTCGCTAGATTGATATGTAGAACCCTGGAGATAATGTGAACAAACAAATCAATAGCTTGTTAAATGAATAGATTTTCTGTTTAAAAAATGTTAAAATAAGAGTAATTGATTACTTTTCACATGAAAGTATGGCATATCTTTTATTGTTTAGATAGTTTAAATAGCAACTGTACAGGAATTATTAAATATACAACCATTATTCTCAACTATTTTTGTTAATTATAAATAAGTCTCAAAATCTTTTGCTGTCTGTCCGTTAGCTATTAATTATCGTTAGGATATATAAGCCTGTGTATAATATGTTGTACGCCTAAACATATGTACATATATACTTATATATAATATATGTACATACATACTTAAATTACTGTTATTGTGTGTGTGTACCTGCCTCGCCCTTGGCGCTCAATTTGTGCCTTTTCGTTGCTTCAAATTTTTATTTCTACGCCGAACTTTAGTTAAGAACTCGAATTGTGAATTGTTTTAGTGCAAAAAATAAAAAAAAGAATATTGTTTGTTGTCCCTCGTTTGCGCTTTGTTGTGTCTGTCGCCTTGTGTTTTTCTGTTCCGCCTATTACAACTACAAAGAAATTATTAGTAGCCGCTCTTAAAAAAGTTTAGTTGATTTGAGTTTGTAATGTAAATGCGAAAAACTTTTACTGATGATTGAAAATAAATAAATTGATTAATTAAAAATTAATATTTTCTAGCAAAACAGTGAATGCAAGCAACTTGAAAAGTACAAAAATTTAAAAAGAAATAAACAAAAAATTACAAAGCAATAAATTATGCTCTGCAAAGGTCATTGCATTCCCAAAATGTTGGTAGGGCAGATAATTCGCTAATAATTCAGTAATTCTTTGCCGTAAATAAATATTTATGAAATTAATTAACTTAAAATATATTTACAAATCTATATATATATGCATATATACTTATATAATAAATATTATTTTATCAATTTGAACTGTCAATGAGAAATGTCAATTGCATATTTTGCATTGCATTGAAAACATCTATTTTTTGTTTTGTTTTTGTTTCGTTCACAACTTCCATACTTCATTACCGTCATGACATCCCGTTTTATGCATATTTTACAGCATCCGAAGAGAATGTGCTCTCGTACGAGGCCGTACAACGGTTATCCATTAACTACACACGACCGGTAATTGTGCTCGGCCCATTGAAGGATCGCATCAATGACGATTTGATATCGGAGTATCCCGAGAAGTTTGGCTCCTGTGTGCCACGTGAGTGTAGCGCAAAGAAACATATGCTATTACAATAACAATGAACAATATAATCAATATTAATGTATATTTACTTTCCTTCGCAGACACGACACGGCCGAAGCGTGATTACGAGGTGGATGGTCGTGATTATCATTTTGTTTCGTCACGTGAGCAAATGGAGCGCGATATACAAAATCATCTGTTCATTGAGGCGGGCCAATACAATGACAACCTCTATGGCACATCGGTGGCGAGCGTACGCGAGGTTGCGGAGAAGGGTAAACACTGCATTTTAGATGTCTCGGGCAATGCCATTAAGCGGTTGCAAGTCGCTCAACTATATCCAATTGCTATATTTATCAAACCGAAATCGGTGGACTCAATAATGTAAGTTTCGACATTTTTATTCTATAAACTGTATTTACGAGTTAGTACTACGGAGTTTAGATGCGCTGTGGCATTGTAATGAAGGGTACCTCATTTCGAGGTTCCCTACTATTTAAATCAAAAAGACAGAAACTTCGAATTTAATGAGGTATGTTTAATACCTTTCGAAAGAAGACTCTTTAGCATTTTTTTTTGAAGATTTTCTCTTTCACGGCTACGTCTCAGATGGTCCATCCGTTGAATTCAATTTTCGATGACTCGTTCGAGCATTTCGCGTGGTAACTGACGAATGACAGGCGTGATGTTTTGTTCCAATGCCTGAATTGAAGCTGGACTGCCGCATTTTAGTCTTTGCATATCCCCACAGGAAAAAGTCTAACAGTGTCGTATCACACGATATTGGTGGTCAATCGGCCGGCCCAAAATGTGAAATTATCTGCTGATCGAAGTGTTCTTTCTTTTAATCCACTGGTTGATGCGATGTGTGTATTGTTGAAGCAAATGTCGCCGAGATTACGAGCTTCAATTTCAGGCATCAAATAGCCGATTATGATGGCGCGATAACGATCGCCATTGACTGTTACGTTCTCACCGGTATCATTTTTGAAGAAATATAGACCGATGATTCCACCGTTCCACAAAACACACCAAAACGTTGTTTTTTGTAGATAAAATGGCAGCTCTTGAATTTTTTCTTCAGCCCAAATGCGACAATTTGGTTTGTTTACATACCCATTGAGCAAGAAATGAGTCCCATCGCTGAGCAAAATTTGGCTTGAAAACGTCAGATCTTCTTGGAACTTTTCAAGAGCCCATAGAGCGAATCGATACGTCAGTCCGAGTTGCTGCGAACGGCGCCGAATCGAATCCCCGCGGTTTTCGTACACACTCTCAGCTACGGCTGCTTTATTTTCCTCACTGTGTGCTGAATGTGGTCTATTCGGTCGAATATTATCCAATGATGAATGCTGGGTCTTAAGATGGGTGATGGTGTTGCGAATAACTCGCTCAGTAGGCCGATTATGTTGACCATGCGTTAAGCGAAGAGTGCGTATCACATAGGACATGCAAGGAGGAAGTTAGAGTGATGCGGATACACTTTACATGTAGCGAATGGAGTAGATACATATGTCTGAGTCGATTCTGGATAAGTAGGAATATTTTGCTACAGTCTCCACAAAGATGTTGCGCAAGGGTCACTTTAGCTTCGCAAGACAACTCGAGCTCTTCTGCTATGGGTGCTGGTATGACTCCGAGGACTCACTGGAAGGAAATTAAAAGTTCACTGTTGATTGTTTTTAGTGCATGGCAGACGCTTGTCATTATGTTCCTTAACCTGTTCCTTAACGTGGGGCGTGACTCACTAGACATGTGTTTCACAAGAGACATCATAACGTGTCCTTTTCCGGTCGGAGTGCAGTGTATTTCCTTATAAGCTGCGAACAACGTTTCTTGTCTTTACCTTGAGGGTTTTGTTGCGACTTTACACCTTGACAACAACTGCGGTTGTTTACGGAATAGTACAGGATGCGGAGTGTTAGACTTAAAATTTTCGGGTTGGTATTTTAATGCTATCCTTTGCAATATTAATATCCAGTCTGTAGTCGTTCGTTGTTGTTGTTGTTGTAGCGACAGAAATCTACGGAGTTGACAGTCTTTGACGGATAAAAATCGGTGTCCGTCCAAGTTACGTACACCCGACTGTCGTGGGAACGGTTCAGTTCGTGAATATGGTCGCTGCGGATTTAGTGTGGGAGAGTGTTATTCACTTCACTCGGTGAGATAATCTTTTACTCTGGAACACATGCCATCGATTACTTGGCCCAATGTTAATATTGTGATGAGGATTTCCTTTGGTGGTTGAGGAAGCTTCGAGTTCTTAGAAGTGAAACATAAGCGGATCCCCTCCACCTTCGGAACACATAATTAATTCTTCCTAATTTAGAATTTTGACCTCGAAATAATATGGTTAATTCCCGACCGCTCAGATATTTCGTTGTCAATCTTCTCAGACTTGTAAGAAGTGTAGATTGTTCAAAGCCTTATATTTAGTACTACGAGGAATATTTTATGTCACTACAATAAAATAATCTTTTCGTATATGCTTCCAGGGAAATGAATCGACGCATGACGGAAGAGCAAGCGAAGAAAACTTACGAACGTGCGATTAAAATGGAACAAGAATTCGGCGAATACTTCACAGGTTAGTTCTAAACGCTTACATAACCATAAATAATATGTAAATAATAATAATTATGTGTGTACGTTTTGTAGGAGTGGTCCAAGGCGACACCATCGAAGAGATCTACAGTAAAGTCAAAGCGATGATCTGGTCACAATCGGGACCAATCATTTGGGTACCATCCAAAGAATCTCTATGACCAACAGCCACGACGACATGGACACTGCCGCCTCGAGTACGCTGTCGACCAGTCTCGAGATCAACAACAAATCAACATCAACAGCAAACGCACTGATTTTGAACGTCATTGATGGAACACGATGTCGCCAACAACGACCAACACACACACACACACACAACTCGTAACCGAAACGCAGCCGATGATTCACGCGGATGCGTTATGCAAATGAGCTGAAGCAAGCGAATACAAAATAGTGGACAGGCACACACACACACGCGGCATACAATCTTCAATCTTCGCAGCATTATGTCACACCCACGCGCAAAATGTCACCAGCCTTAAGCAAATATATACCAGCCGAAGGCAAACAAGGTCTAACAGGCCTTGTTGACGCAATATGGCCGGTGCTTCTGTCTTTACTGTCAGTGTGTGTGTGCGTGTTTGTGTGGTTGCCTATTTGCAGTCGGTTGCTTACGTCGTTGATGCGACCGCGCGTTTTGTGGAAAAAAAGTGGAGTAAATATGAAACTAAAAACACTATAGAAGAAATATGTTGTAGCTAATAAAGAGAAAACAACAAAAACAAATAATAATAATGAATAGGCATAAGTCAGGCTGCGACTACTCTACTACATGCATATATATTGATAATGATGATGATGATGATGGTGCATTTGTTGTTTGTTTGTTACCGCTAGCAATTAAAAAGAAATTCGATAATCGTTTAATACATATATATGTGTGTATATATAAATATACAGCTGCATATATAAAATTATATATATATATATAAATAATTAGTAACGAAGCAGAAGTTTAATAAAATTGTAATGCATATGAGTACACACACGCTCCACATATACATACATATAAAGAAATTGCAAATTCTACACGCATACATACATATATAAATACCGACGTACATACATAACTAATTGCATATATCATACACAAAAACAATAATAAAAATAATAAGAAATCAATTGCATAAAGAGGGCAACTAGAAATTGCGCAAAGGAGACGTCAAAAAGTAATGGAAATGCATGCGCAAGCAAAAGCATGTAATAAATGCCGAACACAAAGTAAATAAGCTAAAATTATAACCAGTGCCGATGAACAAACTCGCTTACATATGTACAATAGGCAATGCAGCAATGACTAAAAACCGTTAAAGTGAAGTTAAAGTTGAAGAAAAATAGCGAAAAATAGCGTGCGAAGCGAATTAGCAAAACCTAACCTAAAAATTGCAAATTTAAATTTGAGAAATGCGTAGTTAAAGTGAAGAAAAAATTTAAGAATTGTTTTATTAACGTTATAACGTACAATAATTTATTTATATTACATATAAATATATATACAAATATATATAAAAAGAGAAAAAGTTAAGTAAAGCAAAGCAGCAACGTTAAATGCAGTGTATGTTGAAAAAACTGTATTTGTCATAAACAATTGTATGTAACAGCAAAATGCAACAAAACTACAACAAAATATTTTATGATTTTATGTAATAATTACGCATATAATTTTTTATTATTTACGCTTAGTGTTAATAACAATTTTACTTTCCTACAAACTGTCACAATCTGAGTTGATATTGTCTCAACGCTAGTGTAGCAATAATAATAACAGCAACTATGTATTGAAAAACAAGAGAGAAACAGTGCAAAAAAATAATTTTGTGTTTTTATGTGCAACGTAAATATTTTGTACTCGTATGTACTGTATGACGCTAAAATAATTTTTTTCGAGTTTAAAAATAGCTACTTTACTTTTATAACACACTGTAAGCGTGCAAACTGCAATTTTGTTGTTGTTGCATGCATAAGGCTCATAATTTATTTCACATTTATTTGTATTTGTATTGCCCAGTTGGTTATATATTTTGTAAAGAAAGAAAAACAAAGAATTTACAACAACAACAACAACATTACTTTAAGCCTTGTAAATGTGCGCATGGAAAGAGGCATAGTCAAAATAGTGAGGTTAAATTCGAATATGCTACTTAACTACACACACTCACACATACATACATACATACATACGTACATCAAGCTATATTACTTTTATTTATAATTTACAATTTACCTTACTCTGTTTTACGAGTTTATGTTAAACTTTTATACACTTACAACAACTACATAACTGTTCTTTATTATTTTTAGGTTAAATTACAATTTAATTTAAGCGCTTAATTTAAACATATTTTACATTTTTGTTGTAAAGTTGTCATTGACCACCAACCAACCAACTGGGCGTCTTGCATTGTTTTCACACTAATTTAATCCTTTAACAACTGTTTGCCTCTCCGTAAAGGGTCTAGGACAAGCGTCATAAGCGCCCACTCACAGCACTGTTCGCAGCGCTGCGTTGTTAATTGTGCAGCAGTTAAGCTTGTTTGTGTAAAATCCGACAGCTTCAAACTCCATTAGTCCTATGCATACTACTATTGTACAAAACAACAACAACAACTACAAATACTATTATAATATAAATTATTACTGCTACTCCGCTACACTACTTATTGTTCAAGTATATGTGTGTGTGTGTAATGTTAATGTTTCTTTCTCATTCTAGTTAAATATTATCTTTGTCTTACATTTTAATTATTATTATTTTTATTTAAAAAACTATTGTACAAGTTATTACAAGCATATATAGTGCGTACTCAACATACATGCATACTTAATAGCAAAACACAAAACACAACAACAAAAAAATAACATAAAAAACAAGAAAATGAAGCAAAAATATGCAAAATTAACAATAACAAGAACAAAAAATACTTTTTTTCAACGAATATCTAAACTAAAATGCGTTAAGTGCAAGAACAAGAGCGTAAACAATAATACAGAATTTAAGTAAACAATTTAACTTAATTAAATCGTTTCATTTTTATTCAAAAAATAAAAAAAAACACAATATTGTTTTATTTGCTTTATATAACTAGTATATTTTAGTTTCAAATACACGCAAACAGTTGGTAGCTATAATAAGAACCTGCACTAAATTGCTGCCAGTAGCGATTTCATAGGCTAGAAAAAACACTTAACCCTTATCTAACTTAATACACACCATTTCGCATTTTTGAAAACAAACTTTTATGCGAAATTTTTCATTTTATGCTTCTCCAAAGCAGCACTTATCTCATTCCAAGCGAATTTTACTCTATATAACGCTACAATTTTTAAGATTCCCATAAACAGCTAGCAAGCCAAAAATTCGCACTTTCAATTGACACCTGTTTCATTGAAATCGGTTGAGATTTGTCCGAGTTATGCTTAAAAACGTTTAAACTACTCATTTATTGACAAAAGCAGCTAATTTAGCCGAGACACAAACCGCACGTGCGATTTTGTGGCGTTTGCATTTTGCCGATATGCACCAGGCGCGCAACATTGCCAAGTAGGTGGCTGCTGCAAAAATATGTTGAAAATTGTAGCATGCTTTTGGGCGTCACATGAGAGCTGTACGCGACTCTGCTATTCGTACTGTACTTCATAGTACATTACTATATGCCGTCAGCTTTTTAAGTATAACTTGAGTTTTCCTTCACGGATTTTGCTGATTTAAACGGCGAATTACGGAACATGGCAACACGAATTGATTTAGCATATTAATAATAATTTCTAGGAAATTAATTGCCGCGTTATTTTTGTGAAATTATGCCGGAAACAATAAAAGCAGCGCAAATATGAATTATACTCTCATAAACTTATCATTTCTAACTGAAATAACAAGTTTGGCATTTATATGCACTTGGTGCATATATTTTAATGTATTTTTTATACTCTTGCAACATGTTGCTACAGAGTGCTATAATAGTTTTTTATCTTAATTTTAATAGAGTTGAACTGAAATCAATTCAAAGCCATACTTACCCGTGAAATTGAAGCATTGCCGCAATTTTTCCACTATCTTGGTTCCATAATATCATACATGGCACAGGTATTGCAAAATATATTAGCTGCTTTAAGGGTTTTAAAGGCTGCAAGAATTCTAAAGAAAGCCTTTATTTGGTTATGCCTGCTTTTTGTTGGTATAATGTTAATGGAAAATCCATCGTGAGCGAACGTTGTTATATACATACATACATATGTACTGGGTATAGTATATCTACCATATAGTGATATAGCATAGTGGCCGATCTTCTCCTCGTCTCGCCACACAGCTGAAGGTGAGTGAGGTACTATTGTGTCAGAAATATTACTATCAGAAGAATAATTTTCTTGTTTTGAATTATGACCCGGCCGAGATGACTACGGACGCTTTTCGTTAAGCATCTATCTATTTATTATTAAAGTCATTACTTATATTTTTCAAATTTATATTTATATTTTTTTTAATTTGTTTATTTTTATTTTTTATTATATATGTATGTATATTAGCTTTTTTTTTAACTATTAATTTTTTTCAGTCCCGTCACGAAATTTCCTTGGAAATAGCCTAAAAAATTCCCTGAAAATTTTAGCCCTTAATATGGACCAAGGCCTGTAAAAACTTTCCATAGAAAATACACTACAATCGTGGATTTTTAACTTTAAATTTCTACAGATCAGAGGTATTTTATGGCATCGCTTTGACTTTAGACGCATATTTCTCAGAATCCTTCACTCTACAAAAGTGTCCAGTGCAACAAAGTCGTAACTCATACCGGCGAGGTAGTACGGGGCTCTAAACCCGATTTTTTCAAGAATTTCGTATTTTTTTGTATAAATCTCGTAAATGATAGAAGCTATAGAAAAAATGTACATGACAAATTTATAGGAAATTTTATTTGCTATAAAAAAGATTCGATGTTGAAATCGCTATCATTAATACTTCTCGAGATATTATCTCTCTTATAGCTTCAGTACCATCGAAGTTAATGTTTTTTTTTTTTTTGATTTTATCATATACATATGTAAGTACATATGTATGTATGTACCATGTATGCTAAGTACAGCAGTTTTCACAAAGGACCGTATAATTTTTTTGGAATCAAAATTAGCACTTTCACTTGTGTGTCCGGAATCATGCGAACACATGTTCCAGCAATCGTATGTGGATATTTATTGCTACTGGCAAATAACGGTATTTTCATATGAGTGTACAAAAAATATAATGTTTATGTAACTAAGGACTGCAATTGTTGAGCCTTGACGGATAAATATGTTGAAATAGGAGCTGAAATGTTCTGAGAAATATCTTTTTATATAACGAAATATTTTTGAAGTTATGAGAAATTAATTAGTACATTTTAAAAAAATTTTAGAGTACAAAATAAATAAAATTATTTTTTTTTTTATTTTATTTCCAGTTAATTTTATGTATACTTTTATATTGTTTTATTATTATTTTTTCAAAAAAATATTAGCTTGCCTTTCTTACAAACAACAACAACAAAAAGTAGATCTTTAAATACATTCACACACAGTATACATACATACATTCATGGGTACAAACAGTAGTACGAATTTCCACTCAGAGTAAAGTTACGTATACGCAGTGTTGTGCGCTGCTGTTTTATAAGCAAACCTCACGTAGAGCATACACATGCACATTTACTCCACATGTATAGAAAAAAGAAAATCGTTTAAAATCGATTTCGATTTATTTCGATGCAAGTAAAATTTACTTTCTTCGAAGAGCCGAAAAATGTGGTTGACCCCTACACAAAAACCGATTTAGGACACATTTTAAAAAATTTCAATTATACCAATGAATGGAGGCATGGCTAAGTTTATAGACGAATGCGAGAAATTTCAACAGCCAAGCTATACAGAATTTGCTATTGTGACGTCACTACACGGCTGATATTGTCAAAAACACTAATAATGAATTAACAGTACTCTAAGGTGGTCAAACGCAAACTACTCTCAATCAATACTATAATATAGTATTTATAGCACAGGAGTAGAGTTACTAGAAGCAAAATTTAAAACTCTTAATCAACAAAGCAGAGGGTGGCAGTCTATACACGGATATCTATGACAGAGAAAATTTAAAACATCAATAGCGATAACGGTAAATTTTGATTTAGAATTGTTAAAAATTTTTGGACAACACACAAGACTCTACACATAAGTAAAGACATGCTGCAAATAGTTACTTTCAGAAATTTACTTTCAAAGTGTTAAGTTTTGATGCCTTAACAGGCCGGGAAAGCTGTTGCAACGACTAGCGTAAACATACATGCGAGTATATGTAAAGAAAGGAACTAATAAATTAATGAACTATGCATACCATTCTTATGAAAAACTTCAAATATACATTATGTAGCGAAAAATGCAAGTAAAATGTAAATAATTGTAGTCATTGTGCCGGCAAGAAACGAAGAAGTAAATGAAAATAAGAACTTCAAAGAAAAAATAAATAAAAATTATTTATTAAAAACAAAAAGAAAATAGAAACGAATAAAAAATAATTAAAAATTATTTAATAAAAAAAGGAAAATTGAAACGAATTCGCAACTAAACTGATTAAAGAGACATACATACATACATGTGTACATATGGTAGCAATGTGTATATGTAGGCAACATAAATTCTATTATGAGAATTGCTGAATAAAAAACTAGGCAAAATTCTATAAAGAGCTAATAAGAAAAACTTCAAAATTGGTTTTCTAAACCACGTGTTTAGACCAGACTCCTACATTAAAAATAAAAAAAAATTTAAAGGAAAAAACTTTTTGATAACTAATACCTATGAACACTTACAAAATACGCCTCTATTACATATAGTCACCTAAAATGCAAAATAACGTAACATCAAAACAAGCGAAACTGAGTTTGTTATTGCTTACGATACACTACATCATATTACAAATGTATATCAAGCATTAAATTTTCAGCCAATAACTACTAGAACTCAATTTGAAACAAAAATTGAGTTTTGGTTATAAAATGGTTATATATTGGTTACACCGCTGTTAGATATAACCGATATATAACCATTTTATAACCAAAACATTGTTTTATAACCAAATATAATGGAAACCACTCAATTTAAAACAAAATTTGAGTTTTGGTTATAAAATGGTTATATATTGGTTACACCGCTGTTAGAGATAACCGATATATAACCATTTTATAACCAAAACATTGTTTTATAACCAAATATAATGGAAACCACTCAATTTGAAACCATATTTGAATTTTGGTTATAAAATGGTTATATATTGGTTACACCGCTGTTAGATATAACCGATATATAACCATTTTATAACCAAAACTCAAATTTTGTTTCAGTAAAGTGGTTTCCATTATATCGCTTCGCCTGTCAACTGATGAAAAGTGATTTTACGTAATTTTGCATTTTACTTGTAGGTGACGATTATTTATTTCTTTATATTAGACCACATACAAGGAACTATTCGCTGCTTATAAATACATCTTGTAATATCCTTCATTCATTGCAGCCTTCACTCTCATCCTCACACTCACATTTACTCAGTTGAAAAACAAGATTGATATTTTTCTTCTAAAAAGTAGCGCAAGTCGATTAAAGTTAATGAGGACAATATGAGTTAAGCCAGCCAACTTTTTCGAGACTCGATTTTGTATTAACTCTTAAACAAACCGAAGTACCGTAAGCTTTAAAATAATTAAAGCGCGGAGCAAAAAATACTCGTATGATTTTACTACAACTGAAACTACCGACCATAGCTTAATTCGATTTCAATTTTTTTAACATTTCAATTAAACACTGAAGCACAGAGAATAAAGCCAGCTGTAGCCTTTCTAAATTGTTCAGTTGAAGAAAACGGCTTAAGTTAGACACATCTATTTCATTTCAGCTCGACAAGACAATAACTTTAACAAACAATAAATTAGCCGGCATCACTGCAGCAGTGGTTTGCTGCTCAGCGCCGCGTCGGCGATCGCATGTAACCCAAAAAATATTAAATTTCTACTGTGTATTTTTAAATTTCTTAAATTAAAAGTTCAGTTTTGTTTTTAAATTCCCAAAATTCGTTTTTTGGCTCTGTCGCAGTCTTTCATTTGGCCTTGGCCTGCTGGATCCGTTTTTGACGTTTTTTTTTTTTTCTTTTTTTATAGTAGAACGAAGCATCGAAAGCCGGAGAGCGTGACTTAAATCCGCTAAACCTAACCTATTTCCATCTCTCGTCTCTCCCACGGGATCACTGGACAATGTATTACTTCATGGGAGAGAAGCAGACGTTGAGCCCTGACAATTTTTCCTTGGGGATCTTCCTCATCCAGTACAGCATAATGCGTTGACGGACCGTGTCAGCAAATGATTTCGCGGCTGTCACACCCCTTTGTCTTCGGCCTGTTAGCTGACGGCATAGCTTCTTCAGCAAAACCTCTGTCTCTTGGCTGGCGGTTCAAGTTTAAAATTGGATAAAACCGCGTTTGGGCAATCAATGGAATCCTGGAGCTCCTTTGTAAACTCTTCTCTGGTTAGCAGGTGGAGCTGTACCCTGAGCAGGTAGGCAGCACGACGTTTCTTAATATATTTGGCTTTCGTTGGATCATCGATGCTAAAAATAGGTCATTCTTTGGCAGATGCACTAGTGACAGCTCCAATTTTGCTCTTCTTTTAGCCACACTTTGACTGTCGGATTTGGTTACAGCTGCCGCTGGAGTTGTTGCCTTCCTGATGTTAGGTTTATCTTGTGCTGTTTACTTCTGAGCTCTTTACTCTGCTCTCCTGCTCTCTTCTGGGAACAACTAGTTCTGTTCGAGATTTTTCAAGAGATTCCAACTTTAATTATTTATTTCTTCTGTTGCATATTAGGACCAATGAGTGTAGGGGAAAGTACGTCCGCTTGCGGATAATCCCCGTTATCTTATTACGAAGAATGCTAGGTATCTGTAAACTCCATTCGAGAACTATTTGTGTGCATTCATCCAGGGTGATCTCTGCATGACTCCTTGATCCAACCCTTCTTTGTACCCCAACCATAGTAAGTCTTCTTATTTGAATGCTGTGCTATTGAGGGGCTGTGCTTCTGCTTCTTTGTTGGCGTAGACACCGCTTACGTGGTTAAAGCCGATTTGCACCAACGCGTCAGTCGTACTTCCTTTTCGCTGTTTGGCATCAATTGGAGTTTCCAAGTGAAGCAAGGTCCCTCTCCGCCTGGTCTTTCTAACGGCGCGGAGGACTTCCTCTTCCTTTGCTTCCACCGGCGAGCACTGAAATTGAATACTCCCAGAGCTGGAGTCTCCATCGATTGCGGCAAGGCGCAACGAACAGCTAATTTAAACGTCAAACCTTGGCCAGATACCTCTCAACTGCAACAGAGGCGAGCTGTTGCCATGCCGTCCCTGCAATCGTCGTGATACTGTGGTATCTACTGCCAGTTTGGGAGGGTTCAGCAGAGGGCAGGGAATTTTTGAAAATTCAACAAAATTATGGATATATATATAACTAACACCAAACAAACTTATACAAAATTAAAAAACAATTTAATTATTTCATTATATTGTATTTTTGTTATTTTTACGTTGTATAAGTATAGTGAGTACAACTCCGCAGTAGCTTAACCTTAATATGAATTTTGAATTTTTAAACCTCATACAATTTCACTTCTCCGGCTCAATCATATACATATATACACACACACACATACATTTACGCACACACACACATACAAAATGCCACCCGCTTTAATCATTTTCCATTAGCAAACGCGTTTCATCAAAATGTGCCTTTTCAGTTATTGTTGTTGTTATCAGCAGTTCAAAAATAAGCATGCATTAAATCACAAAATCCAACAGGAATAAAAAATATAAACTCAAAGAACTAAAAATATATACATACATACAAAAATACATGGTACATACACATGCGTATGTATGTATGTATATAAAGTAGAACAATACAATGGCAAACTATGAAAAAGCAAAAAGTGAATTGATTAGCCTACGAGAAATGCACTCACGCGCATGCTTAAACAATACAATTAAATATTTATACATATGTACAAATATATGTACATACATATGTAGCGAATGTACATACATACATAGACGAACTTAGCATTGCAAATGGCACGCAATTAGAAAAAAGCTAAGCAAAATCCAATAAATGCATTGAAAAATATTAATAGAATAACAATAATAAAAGAAATACGTAAAGAACGAAAAAAAAAATAAAATAAAATGAAAATTTTCCCGTTATAATAATAGTTTTCGCATTATTTTTGCTGTCGCTAAACTTTCATGTTCAGAATTCCATCGAAGTATTATTCCGCATTAACTGAACCTGGTAAATACACCGAAGGCAAACGCGAAGGTAAACGCGAAGGCGGCGAAGGCGAGTTCGTGAGTTCAAGCGGTAGGACTGCAAGAAGTGACTTTGTATACAGAATTAGTTTAAACTTCTACATATCCAAACTAAATTTAGTAACCCCAGCGAATGTCAAGTATAAAATGTGTCCGCAACAGAAAAACAACGCAGAAACTATCTGCGTAAGTTCTTTCAGCCCAATCGATATACATCATTTTTTCCTCTCTTTGATCCAACACTGACGAAATTGAGTACAGTTTTTTGGGACTACTGTTAGATGACTTCGATGAGAACTATCGATTGTTGTGTTCCAGCAATTTAAATATTTATAAAAAAGTAGTACTTCTTACAAGCCACGCCTTTAGAAGAATATATTCAGTACTGTTTTGAAGACAGATACCCCAAGTTATGCAATAAATAACACCAAAGACTCTAGGACTTCGAAGACTAGTTCGTTGGATATTGCAAAATACTCCAAGACAATCAAAATACGTATTTCTGAAGATTTTTTTTATTCCCAAGATTTTTGAAATGCTCTTCGGATTCTCCCAAGCATTTGGTATTCGATAAACTTACTCCTTATTCCTCCTTAGTAATGCCAAATGGAGTTTCAGTTTAATTTGAGTTGAAGAATTTGTCAAACAGGGCGTCAACGTTTTTTGCGAACTTTAGGAGTGACTTCATGTCTACGTTTCGTACTACGTTCAGCTCCTCGAACTCCTAAGCTCCTAGATACTTGACTCGAGTTCTAGATACTGTCAAACAAAGGCATAGGAGATGTTCCAGCGTCTCTCTCATGCTAACTTCTCTGCGCTTTCTGCATGTATCGTTATCGCTTACGTCGGTTCGCATGTAATGCCAGTAGGTTGTGACCTGTTATGAGGCCAACATCCATCCGACAATCCCTTCGAGACCGCGTGAGTAAGAAGCAAGCGGGTTTTCCTAAGGGTTTCTTGCACATGATCTTGGCGTTCCTGCATGTATTTAAGGCTTTCCATCTCGCCGTATAGTATGCAGTGGTTTTTTGAACATGAGGATTTAGCTATGGTGAATAATGTTATTCCTTATACGAGTACAATAGCATTTATCAGTCAATAATATTGTTCACTAAAATATTTCGAAACCAGATATGTATATCCCTGTTACCCACCTCAGTAAGCTAGAAGCACAAAATACTATATAAAACTCAATTACTGGATTGCTACTTTTTCCGAAAAATATTTAGTATTTAGAGAATTAGCACGGCTTTTTTTAACTTAAAAGGAAACAATCTATCTCCCGTCATCTGTCAACCGTCAAATCACAACTACCAACTCCCAAAAATTGTCACTCTTCAATAAAGCAATTTAATTAGATTTTGTGTTAAGAACTATTTACTAAATTAGTTTTTGAAAAAATATTTAATATAATTAAGGAAACCTGCACGCTGACTGCAATGAAATCAGCTAAGGAATAACTAGAAAATTTAAAACACAAACTAAACATTTGTTAAAACTATTTTTAAGCAAATAGAAGACGGTAAAAATTTACGATGCTTATGAAAACTTGAAAACTAAAATTAAATGAATATTTAAAGACATAATAATAATTATATACAATAAGGAACTAGAAAGAGAAATTAAATAAAAATACAATTATGTACCGTTAAATTTTGTTAGTACACCTGAATTGAAAATATATACACATTAAAAAAGAAAAACTTAAATAAAAACGCAACTATTCAATCGAAAGCAAAAGGGTAAATATTTATATAAAAAAATAAAAAAAAAATTTAAAAAAAATTTAAAAGATTATAAACACATTCGAAATGCGATCTTATTGTACTATCATAGATAAAAAACAAAAACAGAGAAACAAAAATTTGATTAAGCGCTAGAGCATTACGAATGGAGTACAGTGGTACGTTTCACCCGTAAACAAAACAAAATAAACCAAACAAAAAAAAAAAGAAATGAATTAATTAAAACACATAAAATGTAACTGTTCAATCGATATACTAAAGAGAAAAAATATATACGCGTAAAAATGGAAAACTCTCAAATTTCTTTATTTAAAAGAGTGTCTGATTTCGAGGTTATCAACACTTTCGAAATAAGTACGTCGTAGATAGTTGGTTAGATTTGTACGCAATCGGAATGACGCGTTTCGAGACATAGTAATCCAGCCATCCATAGTCCATGCCCGACTATAACGGAATGGCTCTTGATGTCTCCTATCAAGCACCTACACAGTGAGGCCTGTATGCTCCCAGTTAAGGAGCAAAATGAACTCCTCTCCAAGCGGTTTCTGCTGAGGTGTTCTAATATTGACCTGCTTGAAGCGGTACCATCTCCTAGTAGCATCAAGAGGTCATTCCTCAACTACGTCGACGACATAAGACAATACACCGACCAGAACTCGGACACAACTAACTTCAGGCATGAACTGACAGCCATTCACAGTGGAGCCATAAACACCTTCACCCACTTCCTCTCAGTGAATGGCGTACTTGGAGCTGAACCATCATCCACTGCAGACGACGAGCTTGAGTTCCTGCGAGATTCGTTCTGGATACTGTGGAAGGTTAAACTCCGACTAATCCAGAATCGACTCCGACATTCCAAATATACATACATATGTCCCGGCATAACTCTAATCAGCTCTTTGCAACATACACATCTGACACACCTCTACCTATGGTCCCACCCCGTCGATAGACTACGTTTCCTGGGCCTACTGTTCGATGACCTCGATGACAACTCATCTGAACCTGACCATTTTAACGGGAAATATAAAATCGTTACAACAATAACAACGTGTATTTACAGTCGGACAACGGAAACAGTAGAAGGATGGTAAAATTGAAAAGTGGATGAAAGGGAAGATGAACAATAGAATTTGAAAAAGACAAAGACACAACAACAATGGTTTAGTGAAATAAGATTCATATAATTCCACTGACGAGATAATGGGAAAACTTCTTCACCTCTGCAGTCGCTACACTAAGGATCGGAAACTATACAAAGTTTTAATATTGCCCTTTTAGAACTTTCTCTTCTTCTTCTTTGGCACTAAAACCATGGGTTAGTTTGTACCGAAAAAACAAAACTTCCAGTGGTACTTCTCAAGTGCAAGATAGATTGCTATGCACTTGATCCTTTTATTGAATACGTGGCCGCCCTTGCTTTCGTTGTGCACTCATGAGTCTCGAAGTGAAGAAGCTTTTCGCTAGAGTAACATCTTCCATGTGAACGGCATGGCCTAAACAGCGCATTGGCGCTTTTAGCACAATTTTCGCCCACTTCCTTACCAACCCAGAGAATAACGAATTTTGTACATGTGGACGGAGTGCCTCTTCTGACGACTTTATAACGCGGCTTCTCTTGCGGGATGTGTTTTGTCGACTGTAATTTTTATCCCGTTCTCGGATCAAATCCGCAAAGCATTGCATCAGGAAAGAAAAATTATATTCTTAGACGTTAGAGTTAGATAATTAGTCTGTTGAGACAGAGGTAGAAAAGATGAAGGTGTGGAAGATATTAAGAAAATTATAATTCAACTTCTTATGGAGAGAGCTTTACCGAAATAACTTCAATGAATGCTGTCGAGTTGAAAGTATTCTGATAGAAAAAATTCCGGATACGTTACGGACTTCGAGACGAGACTTGAATAAATCACAGCGATCAATAACAAATTTTCAACATAACCCAAGGCAAGTGTACCTTGATTTGATTAAGAGCTTACATGGGTTTCACGGCTTCAAAAATGTGTCATATTTAATTCTAAAACATCGACATCAAGGTCAGCTATATATTCACTTATAACTTTAAACGCCTTTTTATCTAACCCTCTTTTCAAAGTCGATTGTCCAGATTCTCACGAAGTACTCAATCAATCTTTGTTCAATTACAACTATTTAAAAATACAAAAACGGCCATAAATTTTACTGGGCAAGGATCACTCTCATTTCTTACGGCAGCTCTTCGTCTGCAAGGGGTGATGGTTTGACTGCAAGTACGTTTTTCATTGAAAGAGAGCCGGTGAAGGTGGTGATGGTTCCAGTGTGAATGGCGGTCAGTGCATGTCGGAAGTTAGTTGCGTCCGAAGTCTAGTCGGCGTGTTGTTTGATGTCGTCGAGGTAGAAATGATTTTGAGGAATGAGCTTTTGATGTTCCTAGGAGAAGCTACCACACTCCAAGCAGGTGACTACAAGGAAGATTTTTGGGAAAGCACTCCAGCAGGAACTGTTTGGAGAGGAGTACATTATGCCTCTGCTCAAAATCTTAAAAACTAGGTCGAGGTTTGCTTATGCAAACGAACAGACACACGAACATGACTGAATTGGCTCAGCTCGGCAAGCAGATTATTTATATATATCGTCACCTGAAATGCAAAATAACGTATCATCAATAAATTCGAAATTGAGTGTCATATTGATTACGCTTCACTACTGCAAATTACATACATACATATTTTAGGTTCTGCGCTCAGATATAAACCAGTTTTAACCAATATTAAAATTTTTTTCACTCATGCTCCATTTTATTTCGTGTTTCATTCATGCCACTGTAAATTTCCGAAAATGTTGTTACGTTATTTTGCATTTCAGGCGACGTTCTACTTCATATGGTCTCTGACGTTTCCATCTAGGTATTACATTTCATGCAAACTATTTGAGAAATTACCTTTGAGTTATTAAAAAACGCATAAGAAAATGTTGCTAACCTCAAAAAATTTTCTTAATTAAAACAATTCACTTTCAGGGGATATTAAAAATATTTTTTGTTTTCATTTTATATATATTTGAGTTTTGTTGGTTAACGTGCTTGTACACCTGTCACAAGCAGGTGCTTATTTGTATGCTTCAGCTTAAACTATTGCTTTGTTAGGATGCTTGTTGTTTACCTAAAGACTAAAGGCTAACTTAGCTAAATAAAGAACGATGAATAAATGATTTATACAGACTTCAATAATACGTTCTCGAATAATACAAACTTCAATGCGTACATACATATATTACACTTATAAAGTAGGATCGTATCAAAAGAATGGTATCCACAAACCAAACAAGGGTAATGGCAAACAAGTAACAATATTCTTATGCTTTAAACTTAGTTAATAATTAATTAATTGTAATCTGATGTACTGCGTGTCGTCATCCCATCTTACATCACATTACAAAGTGGAAGCCAACTTCAACTAACTCGTTACATGAATGTTTCTTAGAGTGTGTGTGTGAGTGCGAAACATGAGAATGTTCAAATACACGAGATAAATGTATAAACTACTACACCCGAAAAGAGATATAACCAAAAAGGGACAACTTAAGAAGAATCTTGGAAAATAATGTTTGTGAGAATTGTGAAAAAGATCAAATTTCATCATTTCAGGAAGCGCTTCAACTAAATGTCTGTGATTTGCAGCAATTCATGAGTGTAGTTTTAGCGTAAATCACAACGTCAGCTTAAAAACTACGGATATATATATACAGTAAACCATATAGATATACAATATGTATACATATAGAACGAATGTAAAGGGAGGAAGGAAGAAAAAAACGAAGCATATATTATATGGTGTGATGATCATAAAAATAAAATCGTTTTGAGTATATAAATTAAAGCACAAATTAATGTTATTAAAACTATTTCACTTAAAGTAAATAATTGTGAGCGATAAATGAATACATATTTCCTATCCTTTGTATATAAATATGTATATGTATATAAATACGTGCAAAAAATGTGGATGCAGATGCAGCGACCTCACGACTCATACTTTTGAGGGGAGAAATGAAAAATAATGGGCGTGGAAGTCTAAAAGGTCGAACATTTTTCACTTACAGACTATTGGTGTTGATACTATATCTAACTAATATCTATGTATGTATATAGTTCGGCGTGGCACAACAGCCAGCCATTAGCAGATCTTAAATTCAGCGTAAGAAAGTATACAACTTTTATATATGGGCTTTAATCCTTGTCCTGGCTTTGCATTAAGGCAGTAATCTCTTGAAATTTATGCATATAATCGACGCTGCTCTCGCTTATCACCGACAAATTCGACGAGGGATCCTGAGAGTTAAACGTATGCGTATATAGGAAATATAATATGTGCCATTTTTTATTAAAGAAAAAAGTTATTTCGAACTTACCAAAATATCACGAGTTGCATTGATCTCATCCAAATGGCCCAGCAGACTGGTTAGGGAGAAATCATTGATGTTCTCTTCAAGCCAACGCGAATTCGACGTGGACTCACGCAGTAAATGTGTGGGGGTCATACCGTTGAGCGAGCTGGTACCTGTCGAAAGCAGGGTTAACAATTTTCAAATTAAAAATTTTTGGATAATAAATGCTGGGAGCAAAAATTCAAAATAAAATTGTAAATTGCAAAATACTGAATATGATTGCAACCGTGGCCGAAATGCATACATTTATTTATTTTTATAACTTGCTAACTGCTGAGTTAGAAATAAGCGTAAAAAAGATAAGTACAAGTGTTCGCTGGACTTAAAGTACATGCCTTAAAATCATCATTCAATCGGATGATTAATCCGCTGTAAAAGATCAAAGTAGCTTTTGAAAACTATATTCATCCGAAATCAAGGCCTTGCAACATAGAAAAAGAAGTTGCTCATTTGTCGATACCGATATCGGATAACTATAGCAACTAGCCGCCATACAAACTGAACGAACGAAATCAAGGGTTTACATGGAAAACTTTTTCATTTGACGAGATATATTCACCGGATTTGGCATGGATTACTATGTAAGGCGTTTGGCACTTTTTGATATAAATTTTTCTACTATAACGAACTTTTTTTACTACAATCGAAAGTTTTATATCTATTAATATGGAGCTTGCGTCTGCAAGTGGTGGTGGTTTGACTCCAAGAAGGAGTGGGTGACGGTGTATATGGCTCCACTGTGAATGGCGGTCAGTGCATGTCTGAAGTTAGTTGCGTCCGATGTCTGGTCGGCGGATTGTCTTATGTCGACGAAGTTAAGGAAGGACCTATTCATATTTCTAGGAGGCGGTTCCGCTTCAATCGGGTGAGAAAGGGGATGATTTCTACGAAAACACCCCAGCAGAAACTGCTTGGAGAAGACTTAATTATTCTACTTAACTGGGAGTATATGGGCCTCCCTGTGCAGATTTTCGGTAGACGATATCAAGAGCAATACCGTTATAGTCCGCAGTGCAGTATTTTGATATGTCTGAAGCTTCCTTGTCAGCATTTCACTGCATCCAGGACCCTTACTTAATTCTTCCATACAGCTCTGGGGAAAATGACAAAATAGTTCTAATAAAATACTTTACTTACTTGTAGACTCATCGAAGGCGCTATCGGGAAATGACGAAGAGAGCGATATATCAGCGTTATCAACAGCAGAGGATTGAAAAAATCGAGCAACAAGATCAGTGTTGTTAGCTGTCATTTTATAAGCTCCAGAAGTTGAAGGATTATTGTCCACCTCCTCTAAACCAGCAGCTGCGTCGCTATCGCCATAATTAATATTTGTAATTGAAATAAAGGGTGAGGAATTGCTACTCGCTGGTGGATTGTGATGTAGCGGCACTATGGTTGACACTTCCGTCATTGTCTTAGCTGCAGACAAGTTAACTGATTCAGAAGACGTAAGAGATTCTGCGCATGTACTTTGTTCCACTGTATTGGTAGCAGAGTTTTCAAGTGTGTTTTCCATATTTTTAACTTTCAACACATCATATGATTGATTGGCGGTGCTGCCACCGGGCAATATCATACGTTGCACCAACACTTGACGCATTGATTGCTTTTGACGTGACAACTGTGAAGTGAACAGAAACGAAAGCAAATTACCACACTTGAAGAGACAATGTTATATTGTTTGCGCCCACTTACCGGATTAAGTTGTTTGACACTGTCCATATTAAAAAGTGGCCGTCGTATAGGTGCAACAGGTTGACGAAAAACATTATTGCTCTCATTGTTGATGTTGGTCGAAAATGTTTTTGTCGACACGTAAGTCTTTGTAGCCAAATTGCGCTCCATCTAAAAAATGAACTTATAAATTTCAAAAAAAAAGTATTACGTTGCGCGTCACTTACTCTTGATTTGGCTACATTACGCTCACATGTGTGTCCGCAGGAACACTGTCTCTTGCGCATGCGCTCGCTCAGATTGGCAATCAAGAGCAGATGCTTAAGCTTATTTGCAACGCCAGCGGTTGAGAGCGATTTCAACAACTCCGGGTCATCACATTCACTGGGATTATATGGCATACCATTTTGCTTTTGCATAAACACTTTTGTATCTGATTGCGTCATAGATTCCAAAGCAGCGCCACCGAAGGTCAAACTGCAGCCACTATTTACATGCATATTGTTTACATTAACCAAAGCATTGCTGGTGTTAACGGTATTCACGCTTGGTTGTTGTTGTCTATCAGTCCAATAGTAGTCTAATTCGAGTTTCGAATCTTGTCCGAGCACAACATAAAGATCGCCGATGGTTATATCCGCAGCCGTGGATATAGTCCAGCCTTTTCGTATGCGCCGTATCACTGCCTCACTGATTAATGGCTTAAAATTGGATGCGCTGGCACGTCCAGCACGCGCGTTGACAGCTCGTCGCATACGCGCTTGATTATTGGCAGTGTTTGGGTTTTGATTGAATGTTGTTGAACTTGCATTAGTTGTTATTGTTGTTGTCATATCACTTGCGTTTAATGACATTTTTATTTCCTCTTGCGAGTTCTCAGCACCTTCTTTTATCACTATACTACTATCCAAATCGGCATTCAACAACTCTTGCAGTTCATCGCTTAACTCATCGCTACTGCTTTCACATTTTCCAGGTAATATGTCTTGTTCGTACATCACGCCAAGTTCCTCTTTGAACACATTATCACCAACTGGGCCGTCACTGTCTAATTTTTCATATGGTGGACTGTTGAAAAGTTTATTTTTCTTTGAATCAGGCGAACGTTTCTCCGAACCACTGTCGGTGCGTGGTCGCTTATTGGCGGCACGATCTTGTGATAACGTTTCACCACGCACTTTTACGCCCATACGTTCTTCGTAGGCGGCCAAACAGATATTCCCACTACCAAGGTACTCTGTAATGCTCAACAATGGACGATGTATAGGCACACCGGGTTTGGGTAAAAAACACATTTCAGGATCTTGAAAGGCTGGCAGACGCTCAGAATTTTCGGCAGACTGCGGTCCGTTACAATCGCTTGAATGTTGAGTGGGTGTGGGCGCACAATACGAAGGAAACAATTTCATTTCTTCTTCCGCCATTTTCTGTTCGGCACTACGCCATTTCATTTGAAACGTTTTGATAAAATTCACCAGTTTCTTGTGCAGTGGCACCGTAGTGCGGACACGTGGATTTTGTGCAACGGTTTGAACACGTCCGAAGGCTTCCATAGTGGCAGGACTAACGATTACTTCGATTTTCGATGGCAATCGTATGTCCTCAAGTGAATCTGCAATTGCAAACAAAAATTTTAATGACGTTCTAATTGCATGCTTAAATTTATTTACCATCAAGTTGGTTTAGTCTCCTTAACGCCTTGCATGATGGTGTCTTAATACGCAGGTTTTTGCCTTTGCAACGCACAGTTATGTGACCATGGTAGACAAGATTTCGCAACTTCATGAAGTGTTTATCGGTTACAAATTGAAGTTTCCGTCGCATTTCGCCATAATTGATAAGCGCATATAACTCCTGTGCCGGTTTCTTAACTTCTGTAACAAATAAAGAAAAAATTAAAAATTATATTACATACAATATGCATATGTATGCAAATAAATATATTTAACAAGGCCACTTACCGTCAGAGAATTTTATATATTTACAGATTTTATGATACGTCTGATAATAGTGCTGTCGCACTTGTTCTTTCGTCTTGAATGCACTGTCTGCTGTGCTTCTGCGTTTCAACTTTGTGTTTATATAATTGCCGAGTGCATCAAAATCCTTGCCAAACTCATTAAGCGCATCAAAAAAGTGATTGCGTTCTAAATTAGTCCATGTCGGCTTAATGCTGCGTAATTGCGATGGAGTTTTTTGCATTGACTTCTCGTCACGTCGCTGTGGATCGCGTTCATTTGGTGGTGTTAATGGTCGCGTCTGGTCTTGTTTCATTTTTTGTATGACCCGTGCACTAGCACGAGTTCCCGTACAATTATGCATTATCACAGAACCCAGTAACTCACTCACCTCGGAATCCAACTAAAATCGTTTTAAAAAATTCCAAACCAATTTTAATTTATTCATTTCATATAACACATACACATTTCCGCAAAGCATTCATACCTCGGAGCGAGATTTTTCTTCGCAATTTGTGGATACATGGCCATTTGGTTTGCGCTCGTTGACATTTTTTCCGCCGCCAACGCTTTTGCCATTGCTCGCTATGGCAAGAGTCACTCTTTCACCGATTCGGATTTGAGTTTCATTGCATTCCAATAACTCCTCGAACTCATCAATGAATTCTTGACCGGGTGGTACAGTTGTCGTCGTAATCGACAATGCCGTCTGATTTTCGTCCCCGCCCAGCGCATTGGCGCTCATTTTCTGTGCAGCCTAATTAAAATAAAATATTTTTTTATAAAAATTCCAAACATCTTCATCGGGTCGAGAATTTTTTCAGAAGCCTTTTAAAGAAGACTTCATTGGAAAAATTTAACACGACAAAAAATTTTAATTGCGCCCTTTCGACTTCGTCGGCACGCTGAATTTCAATTGCAAATAACTTCTCTTAAACTGCAAAGTTTTTCACATAACTGCTTTAAAAACATTCTAAACAGTTTGAATTTTCGTTATTTACCAAATTTAATAATTTTCAGCGGAAATTTAATGTAAAATTATTCGATAAAATTTCACTAAATTCACTTGCGAAAACACGAAGTTGACAACTGACAAAAATGGCGCTCGACTTTCGTTTCGTTGATGGCTTTGCATATTCAGCCTTTTTATTTATTTTTATCAGTCCTTTTACAAAATATTATTACAAACGCTTTGCTATATTATTTTACCTAATCAACCGTCCAAATGTCGCCGTTTTTATGTACAAAATGCATTAATAATTTACACTTTTCACATTGTTTTCATTTATTTGTATATTCTCTTGGTGTTCACAACTCAGTACAAGAATTCTATTCCCCTTTTTCTTTCTATTTCTACTACTTCGTTGTTGTTGTTTCGCCTGCATAGGATTTTTGTTTATTGATGCACTTTGCCAAAATACTACCATCTGCTGATTGGGTTGCAGATGATTGAAAAAATATGTCAATAGAAATTACGGGATTCTGGAGACGTTGACTTTAATTGACGGAATGTTGCCATATTATTAGTTTGTTTAATAGTGAAATTAAGCGTGCAAATTTATGATAATTGAAAAATAAGTAAACGAATCATTGGTCTTATAGGATATATTGTATGTAAATATAGTTTTTGTCAGAAATTCGATGGACGCAACTCATAGTCAAAATTTGAATGAAGGTCTTTTTTGATGACATGTCCAGAAGCGAGTTTTACACTTTTGCTAGAAACACTACGTTTCACTTGAAAGAACACATTTCAGTTTATTAATTTTCACCCATTTCTGTTAAATAAACATACGCAAAGAATTTTCTAATTAAATTAATTAAATTAAAAAATATTTGGAAGGAAGAAGTAAAAAAGACACACAAAAAATTATAATTATATAATTATTTATATAATTATTTGCAGTTGGGAAAGTAATACTAGCTTTGTAATAACCCATAGATCTGTTTGAAATACGAAAAGCTTTTCAATAAAATTCAAACGAATTATACGCCATGCCTAACATTCACCTCTTGACGGTGTTATTCTTCAGATTCAGAATCTTCCCAGTCAAACCGCATCCATTAAATTTTATGTCTAGATTTGGTGGCTTTAGTTATTTGTTCAAAAGAGTAATTTGTCAGACTTAGTCAGAATTTCGCAATATAAATATGTATGAGCGAAGTGATTTCAGACATAGTTGTATTGCCACGTCCCCAATCCACTTACGGGAAAGCACTTTCTTGTACCACTTCCTTACCTGTCACTTTGACTTTGAGCCTTTATGTCGGTAGTTAAGACTTGTAGCTCTTGGGCATTCTTATAGGATATGAATCCACATACAAAACACTCTGAAATAGGTGTTTGCTTTTCTAAATTATAAAAACGATAGCCGGTATGCTCTAAATATAATATTCTTTCTCAGCAGAGAATAAAATGTAACACTATTTTGTCGCTCCCTTACTTACCTGATGTATTCAGTGCTAAAATTTTCTGCGATTCTAGCTCCTCAGCTTAGATCTTTCAGAGATTTTCTTGTCATTTATATAGGTTTGAATAATCATCTCGTACGTTGTTTTTGTCTCCTTGAACAATATTGCTAATTATTTCCATAATTAATACGAGAACATTTCGGAAAATTATGATCTTAATAAATTTTTATTTTTATTTGTTAATGCTTTCCACTTAAAATTTGTGTAATTCAAAGAAAAATCAACAACAGTTGAATAAATATGTTTATTATAATACCCTATTAGGTTAGGTTAGAATACACTAGTTCGCTGTGACGACATACATAGACCTTCTGGTTCTTTAAATTACTAGATGGAGGCTCGTTTTAATAGGAACTAATGTTTTCCTTTCTAGTCCCATAATTGCGTAGATCCTAGAGGTCAAAGACGAGTTCTAGATAAGGCCGTATAGAAACAGATATGTTCCATTGTCTTTCATGTCTACTTCTCTGCACTTTCTCCATGTGTCATCGTTACTAACATTACATTACAAGCCCATTCGGCTTGCGGTAAGTTTTGAGCTGTCACTTGGCGTGTTTTTCTTCGGTGTCCTTCCATTTGAACTTGGTGTCCTGTAAGTCCTTAATTGAGCTTATTATTAGCAAAGAAAAGGGTATTAAGAAGCAGAAATAATATCAGATAACTTTATAGTGGCGAAATAAAAATCGTTGATTACCTGATCTTCTGTCCTATATGTATATAAAATTAAAATCTATTTCACGTCCGAACTACAGTACTGCCAGACTCGAAAATTTGCTCAGATATTCGTTTATTCCAGCAAAAAGTGCTAATGGAACTCTTTTTTTTATAAAATCACCGTCGAGTTTGTATTTATATTCGATGAATGTTGAACAAAACATTACCATATGATTAGACATAGGCCCTCTCAGACAACGTATATGATATCATATCATATATGTTCTCTGGCCCACTTCTGCTTTCTTCCGCGCCGTTATATACCATACGTGGATAATTTGTAAGTAAGACCTACTTATATTAAGCCTCACTTATCTCATTACAATCGGATTGTGATCGTATTTTGAACGTAATCGTTGAAGTTTCTGATTGTATACTTGGAAACGTGTATTTCTTCGTCGTGTTAAATAATGTAATGTAATTTAATTACATCTTCTAGTTGATTATAAATAATATTTTATTTTTTGTCTATATAATCCCTCACTAAGCAAAGCTTTAATGTCAAAGTGGGATTTGTTCTCGTATAAGAGTTCAACAATACAAGAAACGTCTACTCGAAAATAACACTACATTGACTTATTTAAGTTAATTACGAAATTACAAACAAAAAATATAAATTTATGTTTTTATGAACTTACTTTTTCTCAATTTTTTAAATGTAGTAATTTAATACAATTAAAGAAAATATATAAATATTTAATATAAGTTCAATAATAAACAACATATTTTTTTCCATTCGTTTATTTCAAATTTGCTAAGTAAACTTTCAGTCAAATAAGTGGCAGCACTATATTTGATATTCAACATGACGCTGAGTTGTTCACCAACTGCCGCTATTTTTCCTCTTCCTTTGCTAAATGTCAAAAAGTTCCGGTTTGAAACTTCGTTTAAGTGAAAAAATGTCGTGCGTTTGGATTTTAATATAAATATATTTGTCTTTAGATCATAAATATATACCAATTAATATTAATACAATTAACACAGCCAACGCGATGCCGATGAGCCAAAACTTCTTCTGCAAAGCAAAATGTAAAAGGTAAAAAACACATTAATTTTAACGCTCAACTGTAACTAACCTTTAAAGCTTTCTTTTTCAGCGATTCCGCTTTTTCCAGCTTATGCTGACCTTTGTCCACAAAGTGTGTCGCTTGCTGCGCAACAAATTCAACGCGATTTATCGTTTCACTCTGAAAATAAACAATAATATGAATATAGAGTAGTTGGCAAGGGCAGATTAAATCGCCGCTGTTATTGTTGTTGTACGCACCTGTTCCATTACGAGTGTTTGTATGCGCAGGAATAAGGCGTGCACATCTTCAATGGACTTTTCCAGTTTCTTAAGCTCATTGAAGCGATCCATTAAATCACGAAGTGTGCGTCGTTCATTTTCGGTTTCTTCTAGAATCTGTAAACAAAATACAACAATAATGTTAATGCATTAGTGTAAAGCGATAGTGAGTAGGGATAAAACTGAGAGAGCATAGTGTTTGTGTAAAATGACAGCAGAAGTGTTATTGTAAAGCGATATCGAAAAGTAATAATGAAAAGTATTCATTTATGAGATATGTAGGTTAAATATTGATGAAAAGTGTTAGTGAAATGTGATATTGAAAAGTGTTAGTGAAAAGTGATAGCGAAAAGTGTTAGTGAAAAGTGTTTTAGTCAAAAGTGTTGGTGTAAAACTGTTCCTGCAAAGTGTTAGTGTAAAATATTAGTGAAAAATATTAGTGTAGCGTGGGCGTGTGTGCATAAGTTTATATTCGACTTACATTGCCAACAAAAAGGTTCGTCGTCTTATTTGCTATCAGTTCTTCAATTTCTTCTTCGGTGGAATTGCAGTTCACTAAAGGTGGGTGAGTAATAAAACTTTAATATATCCATATGTACATTAATTATTCAAACTTCAAATATTTTTTATTTTAAAATACCAAAAATCTTAATTAAAAATAATATTGATTTTTTTTAAACCCAAATACCTGGTAAAAAATTAAAATAATTAAAATAAAATAATAAATTTTTAATTCCAAAAATTAAATTAAATTTTATGTAATTTTAGTCAGAAATATTTTTTTTCATTTTTATTTTTTATTTAATCTAAAATACCCGTTAAAAAAATTAAAAATTAATTTTATTAATTAAAAGTTAATTTTTTGTCTCAAAAGTCGGATGAAATTTAATAGATTTTCAGGTAGAAATTGTTTTTTCTTTTGTATTCCTTTTCCTTCCATTTTTATTTGAAAAATATTGTTTATTTTTAACTTCAATTTTTAAATTAAGCAATATTTGCTTTATTTTTATTCTGATTCTGGGGTCAGAAATTAGTTTTTTTTTTATTAATTAATTAATTTTTCCTTCCATTTCTTAAGTGCCATACCCACTTGAGAATAAAAAAAATCGATTTTTTGCATATTTGAATATATTATCCAAAAATTTCATGTTGATCCAGCAAATAGTTTCGGAGATATAAATTTAAAGTTTTCTTTCTCGAAATGGTGTTTTTTAGAGCCGGTGAGAAAAATTTCTTCGAAACAACTGTACCGATCATCGAAAATTTCCCACGACCTTACTTGTTATATTTCTTAGGTAATGATGGAAGAACCACTCAAAATTTTGGTGACTTCTCAAAAAGAGTTGGTTTTTAAGAGTAAATTCACAGTTCAGACTGTTTTAAAGATCTTAATCTGTCTGCATCTATTGTTCAATATTTTTTTGATGTTTGGGTTTGAAATAGTTTTAGGCAGGAAAATCTTCCTCATCGCCAGACATGTTTTTTTTCGCGGCCGTTCTAGATATCGGCTAGTAAATATCTTAATTATATATCTTATTTAATATTTCGGTATTAAAAATTAAGTATTCAATTTTGAACTAAATTTTTTAATTAGACAATCCCATACCCTGAATATATTATTAATTTATTATAATTGTGTATTTATGAAGCTAATCAAATCGCAGTACTTACTGATTTTCGAATGCATTTCCAGATTTTTCTTTAGCTTGCGTTCGTATAATTGCAGGAACTCTTCATTTTTCGTCCATATTTGTATATAACTCTGATAGAGACCATAGAAGAGCGTTCGCTTCATGCGCGCCTCCAATGTGAAATCGTTCTCAGGCGGCATGTTCGCTTTGAATTCTTTGAATTTGTTCATCAGCTGATTACCCATTTTTAAATTCTGTGTGCGCAGTTCATCCATTTCCTTTTCTGTGAGAATTGAAAGTGCAAATGTTGTATATGGTTAGTTGCCATATTATTGTTTTCTATGTTCCATGCAAATACATATGTATGTACATGTGTTTTTGTATTAACATACCATTGAAATTTCGTATATTTATTGTTTGCACCATTCGACTCATTGTCTCCAAATTGGCGGAGATTTGTGCCAATTGTACTCGTATCTCCGAATACTGCAATTAAGTAGAAATATTGTTATTAAATAATTGAATCAAATAATGTTTAAATATTGAAGTAGTTGATTAGCTTTTAAAATATTTGTCTCAAGTAGTCGAGAGATTTTCTATTAATTCATAAAAGTTTTTGTAAATCTTTACATAGTTTTAATCGTATTCGGGATTTTTATACCCTGAAAAGGGTATACATTAAGTTTGCTACGACGTTTGTAATACCCAGCAAGAAATATCAAAGACCTGTTAAAATATATCTGTATATTTATCTAAATAAATGATCAGTGTGATAAACACAGTCGATTTAGCAATGTCTGTTTGTTTGTCAATCACTGGTCTGTTAGCTTTGAGATATCGAGCTATTCGAACCGATAACTACGATTATATATCTGCTATACAAACTGAACGCTCAGAATAAAGTTTTTGTATGAAAAACTTTTAGAAATATTTGGCAGAGTTTATTGTCCAAGGCTTAGTGGTTGAAATAGTTTTATCCACTAGGATGTATAAGATCGTAGACATACATCTCTTCTCATTTGAAGGCTCTCGGTTTCAATCTGTTGATAAAGTGAAAACTTTTATGGAGACCAAATATTGAATAGAGACTAAGGAAAGCATCGATTGCCCTATGCTGCTGTAGAGGAGAGCCCTCTTCTAAATCTGTTCGCTGGAAATAATAATCTGAAGTCATCTGATTTCCATTCTATGATATGCTTTATTTCTCTAAAGTGTGTCGGGTATTCGGTTCTGCATGCGATTGGGCTTTCATTAATTGTTCTTCATACACTATATAGTATGTAATAAGGTCATATAGCCTTGCATTATAAGTAGTAAAATCCAAAAGTATTATATATCTTTTGCAAAAGCGAGGCTAGGTTAGAATATAACTAAAAAGAAAAGTGTCAATGACATATACAAATACATGTTAAATAAATGTCTATGTATGTGTTTGTATGTATGTATGTAATAATCTAAAAATATTGTTTGTGGACTCTAATTAACCAAAAAGCACAAAAAAGTCCAAGCAAAGCGAATTTTAATCGAGGAAATTAGTTTCGTAAACAATTAGCTTTCATAAATACAAACATACGCATATTTACTTATATATTATATTCACACATATGTATATACATATGTACATATATGTTTATTCACATGATTAATGCCCACACGTGCTCTACATATTTTATCATTTTATTTGTGCGCTGATTTTTTTTCTAATCTAAATGTAATGACAAATATACACAAGTAAGGAAGTTAGCCCTTCCGTCGCAGCCGACGCTTAGCTAGTTACTCTCACTTTATAAAGAAATAAAAGCGTGTGAAATATTTCGAAAACTGTAAAAAATGTATTATTGATTATTGTTTTAAATTCGTGTTCTAGATAATAAGTTATGATGCTTTAGTAGTAAAAAAACGACTTTAAGGGGCTATACCAGTGTGACGCATGAAAAATTTGCCGATTTTCGTGATTTTTTTTAAGAGAAACTACGCAATTGAATATTTCGAACTTTTTTGAACGTAATAAAGTACATTTTTAGCTATATTTTAAGATTTTTTTTTTACAAAAATGCTGAAAAATAACGGGGTTATGGGCTGTCTTCGGAGGGGCCAAAAAAAAGTGCCTCAACTGCTGGCATGATTCCGGCCGAATGAGTAGCTGAAACAAAAAAAATTCAAAATTTATATTAAACTTAAAAATTTTTCTAAACAACAATCAACTAAAATCTTTGAAAAATATCAAAAATTAAGAAAATGGCGTAATTAAAAAAAAAATCGTTTTTTACGAAAAAAATTGTCGTTTTTTTAATGACAAATTGATCAAAAAGATCGTAGTTCATTGTATGGCAAATGTATTCAAAAATACTCAGTTTTAATATGAAGTCGATCTGTCAATTTCTCGTTTAGTTATGATGTCAGCAATTTTGAAAAATGTCGTTTCGAGAAAGACGCGTTTAAAGTTTGCACCTCCGCAGCCTACTATAATGTATAAGAACTTGATTTCGATCGACAATTAGTATGGCAGCTTTATGCTATAGTTGTCAAAAATATGACAAATATGCAACTTTTAGGGGTGGAAATGGACATAGCAGATGGACATACTAACAGATAGATGGATATGTCTAAATCAACACAGCTTGTCACGCTGATCATTTATAACAGGTGATTTTTTTGAGGTTAGGATTTTCATGCATTAGTATTTGACAGATCACGTGGGATTTCAGACATGGTGTCAAAGAGAAAGATGCTCAGTATGCTTTGACATTTCATCATGAATAGACTTACTAACGAGCAACGCTTGCAAATCATTGAATTTTATTACCAAAATCAGTGTTCGGTTCGAAATGTGTTTCGCGCTTTACGTCCGATTTATGGTCTACATAATCGACCAAGTGAGCAAACAATTAATGCGATTGTGACCAAGTTTCGCACTCAGTTTACTTTATTGGACATTAAACCAACCACACGAATGCGTACAGTGCGTACAGAAGAGAATATTGCGTCTGTTTCTGAGAGTGTGGCTGAAGACCGTGAAATGTCGATTCGTCGCCGTTCGCAGCAATTGGGTTTGTGTTATTCGACCACATGGAAGATTTTACGCAAAGATCTTGGTGTAAAACCGTATAAAATACAGCTCGTGCAAGAACTGAAGCCGAACGATCTGCCACAACGTCGAATTTTCAGTGAATGGGCCCTAGAAAAGTTGGCAGAAAATCCGCTTTTTTATCGACAAATTTTGTTCAGCGATGAGGCTCATTTCTGGTTGAATGGCTACGTAAATAAGCAAAATTGCAGCATTTGGGGTGAAGAGCAACCAGAAGCCGTTCAAGAACTGCCCATGCATCCCGAAAAATGCACTGTTTGGTGTGGTTTGTACGCTGGTGGAATCATTGGACCTTATTTTTTCAAAGATGCTGTTGGACGCAACGTTACGGTGAATGGCGATCGCTATCGTTCGATGCTAACAAACTTTTTGTTGCCAAAAATGGAAGAACTGAACTTGGTTGACATGTGGTTTCAACAAGATGGCGCTCAAGAAATGGACCCGTAAGTTGGCCACCAAGATCATGCGATTTAACGCCTTTAGACTATTTTTTGTGGGGCTACGTCAAGTCTAAAGTCTACAGAAATAAGCCAGCAACTATTCCAGCTTTGGAAGACAACATTTCCGAAGAAATTCGGGTTATTCCGGCCGAAATGCTCGAAAAAGTTGCCCAAAATTGGACTTTCCGAATGGACCACCTAAGACGCAGCCGCGGTCAACATTTAAATGAAATTATCTTCAAAAAGTAAATGTCATGAACCAATCTAACGTTTCAAATAAAGAACCGATGAGATTTTGCAAATTTTTATGCGTTTTTTTTTAAAAAAAGTTATCAAGCTCTTAAAAAATCACCCTTTACAAGTATATATTTTTATAGGGTATCTGGGTATTACATACTGCGTAATATATCCTGTTCAGGGTATAAAAATCAAAATTAAAATTTTCATTATATCAGGCCCGTAGCCAGCTTTTCATTTCGGAGGGGGCTGAAGTAAAAACATATATAAACTTTGAATTTTCTGTTTATTAAAAAAAACAATATAAATTCATATACGTATTACTTAAATTATTTGGTAGTTGTAACTTAAATAAGTAATATTTTTCTTTTCTTCTTGTTTGCCATATCATTAATTACTTCATCTGGATCTATTTTAATATCCCAGTGCACTGCAATAACAGCAAGTGCACTCAGCCGCTCATTGCCCATCACACTGCGTGGTAAAGTTTTTATTCTTTTTAAGGTTGAAGAAGTTCTTTCGAAGGAAGCGGTCCTCACTGGAAGAGTTGGTAAAATTGTAAGCAGGTAGTGAATATTTTTAAAATACGTTGCATCGCAATGTTGCAGTAATTTCAACACTTCTATGGTTGGATCTATTGTTGATAAGCTGGCACACCACAATCGATACTCTGATTTTAATGCTGTCATTGATATTTGCTTCTCGAAGTAAATAGTTAAATTTTTTGAATTCTTCGGCATTATCAATTGCAGCAAAACCTGCGAGTAGAATTTGAAATGATGAGAGTATATCCTCATTCACTAATAAACGTTCTGTCATGTTTTGAATCAGAGCATCAACGCATGGAATAAATCTTGTAACTCTGAAGTGGCTTTCAGGGGTTGTGCAAGGTGGATTAGCACGAGTAGTTTGACGCGAAGTCACTCTAGGCACTACAAGATCTATGTCAAAAAGATCTTTAGACATTTGTGATGCTGTTTGGAAAATATCGTTGAAAAAAACCATCCGCTGTTTCTCTTATCTGGTGCAGAGTTCTTATTAATTCTTTGGCTCGGTTCATTGCTGATACAAAATCCATAGATTTTTCTTGGAGTTACACAGACAGTGGCAGCGTTAAGCTGAACAATTGCTCACAGACGAATAGACTAAGCAAAAAATCGCTTTTCTCTACCGCTGCTAAGAAGGCTGATGCTTTAGACGAAATGGACCATGTCTTACTCGAAATTATTTGCAAACTTAGTACAATGAATTTGAAAAGCTCCACAAAGCTTATAATGCTTTCATGCCTTTCTATAAACCTTGTTTCACAAAGGCGAACAAGTCGTCTTTTTTTGCTTTCTGGTGCGTGCTTCTGTATAACGTCCTGGAAAGTTGTGTTTGCATTTGAATGGTTTCTAAATAAATTTGCTATTTCACTGACAATACCAAGGCAGTTCCGTATTGAAGGTAATGACATAGTATTAGAAAGCGCAAGGTTCAATCGGTGACTAGCGCAATGAACATATCGTGCTTTTGGATACAGTTGTCTTATCCTGGTTTGCACTCCACTTAAATGCCCTGATATGTTTGCTGCTCCGTCATATCCCTGGCCAACCAACTTCGCCATATCAAGATGGAGATCTGTACAACGCTTAAGTATGACTTTTGATAAGTTTTCAGTCACCGTCTAGTGTAGTTGCGTACGACTGTTATAGGTTTGAGCTGAGTTGTGTATAAGAGTTTCAAAAGATTCAGTCAGTGATAAATCTTTTTTATTTGCGATTTATTTAAAAAATTTCCTTATTTCGGGGGGGGCTTCAGCCCTCTAGGGCGCGCCCCCCCCCCCCCCCCCTGGCTACGTGCCTGCATTATATGGAGTTTAATTCTAAGGTTTAAGAATCATCACTTTCTATTAAGACCAATACATACATCATCTGGTTTAAATTTGACCTGGAATCTAACATTTTTTCCTCGATTGGCTTACTCTTATTATCACATACGAATCCTACTATCTGCATAAAAACGTTACACAAGTGTTTTGCGGAGTCTACTTTATTCAGAAAGTACATTTAGCGAAGATCGTGAAGTCTTCGAAAACTGTTTACAGGCGTGTATTTCATGCACCTCTCTGAAAGAGTATACCGTAAATTCGAAAAAATTGAAGAAAGGCACTCTTTCTTCAAACCATCAGAATGGTAGGAACTCAAAATCTTTTATGGGTCGACTTAATACATTTTAGTTAATATTTTGGGTATAAAGCATGAAGCCTGCTAGATTCGTACCAAAAGGCTTGAATATTTTGCAAAAACTACAATGAGTAGAAGTGACAAAAGAGATGCTTGACTACATAGCTGAGGGGCCTACATACATTAAAATGTCATTACTGGTAATAAGGGGTGGGCTTAGCGGATGGTGCTCCAAAAATGAGCTGAATTTGAAAAAACCAAAAATCGCTGATAGTCCTGAAGTCTATTCCAATCGAGACTGGTGACAAGTGAAGGAAAAATTAGACTGCATTGGTGGAAATTAATTCATTATAAAAATAAAGGATTATATTTCAAGGTTTCCTACATTTTTAAAGAAAAGAAACAGAAACTTCAAATTAAATTGGAAAGGTTCTTTATATATTTCCAAAGAATATTCTTTGGCATTTATTTTTTGAAGATTATTGAAGTAGCGGGTATAAGTGTGTGGATGTATGCATATGGAATTACATATGGAATTATGTCATTAATGAATCAATGACAATTGTCAATCTATCAATGAAGGGCATTATGGCCGAATGCGATAAAAAGTAAAAAAATAACACAATGTTATCTAAAGTACTCGTCACCTCAAGTGCGTGGTTGTATTTTATTTGAAAGAATTTAAAAGCAAAAATGAAACAAAATGGGTAAATGCTTCCCCACACGTTCGTATGTACATATGTATTTGCTTCCATAAATTGTAAGAATGCGAATGAGAAGTAAACACAAATTTACAGTTACAATGACGCAAATCTATTTGAATTAGATGCCAATTAATAACGAACATTTGCTACAAAAAATGATCGCCGCATCCAGAGAAATGCACATTTTTCTAATGAATTGCGAACGCTGCACATTTATGATAAATACGTACATACATATGTATTTGTAAATATATAGAAATTGGTATGTACGACGACGTGCATATGTTTTATAATTTCAATTGTTTTTATGAAGGTATCGACGCATGTGAGCAATAATTATTGGCAGAACGCTGCACCAATTTCAATAGACATTTACTTGAAGCAAAAGCACGTGCGCTTATGAATGTACTATATTAGGGCGGGTTGATTTACTGGGAGTCAAAAAACGAAAAATCGCGTATGCGGAAAATGGGCTACGGATCATTCTAAACAACTTTGCCCAATAGACTATGGGTCTGAAACCGGTTTCGAGTTATTTTTGGGTATTATAAAAATGACTTCGTAGCTCTAAGATATCTGAATGAGATTTAATACATTGGTGCATTTTGACTTTATGTTAATCACTTGTCGGTTTCGGACCAGATCGGATAACTATATGAAATATCTCCCACACAATTTATTATTCTGTTATTTCATATTTTGATTACCTGCCTTTAATTAAAAAGCTAAGAGCACGTAATTCAGCAGAATTGCACTCCAGTACATACTTAACAATGGCAGTGAAAATAATATATTCGATTTTATAGAAAAAAAATCTACCCGGTCTAATGTAGACCAAAAAATAAGGTGACATTTGAATTTAACTGCGCGCGTCGAAGGATTTGGAGAATCATTTTTTTTTTTAGGCTGGTAGTACTGTCAGTCACATTTACTCGTATGTCAAATTTCATGTCAAAATATTTATTAGTGTTTGAGATACGTGTCGTTTTGTGAGCTGCTAAAAGTGAGTTTTTCGTTTTTTGCGATGTCGAAATTTGTTGAGCAAAGAATTTGCATTAAATTTTGTTTACGGAATCAATTTTCTGCTGCGGATACGTTGAGGATGGTGCAGAAAGCCTTTGGTGATGAGGCTATGTCTAAAAAAAATGTTTACAAGTGGTATAGTGAGTTCCAAGCCGGCCGTGAACGTGTCGAAGACGAAGAGCGTCCAGGGCGACCATCAACCTCAACCGACGAAGCTCACGTTCAACAAATCAAAGATTTGGTGTTGAAAAACCGTCGATTAACAATTAGAGACTTTGCTGATGAAGTTGGCATATCGAAAGGCTCAGCCAATATCATTTTGAAAGATGTTTTGTGCCTCAGGCGCGTCAAATCTCGACTGGTACCGAACACATTGAATTTTTTGGAAAAAAGGCGTAGCGTTGAAGTGTATGAAACGATGCTTTCCGACTACAGGGGTGTCATGAAATGCATTATAACTGGCGATGAGACTTGGATCTATGCTTACGACCCCGAAACAACCGATCAATCGAGCGAATATCGTGCCAAAAGAGAGCCGAGACCAAAAAAATTGCGCCAAAGTCGCTCAAAAATCAAGGTCATGTTGACTGTTTTCTTCGCTTATCGCGGTGTTGTGCATTATGAATTCCTTCCAACCGGTCAAACAGTCAACAAGGAATATTATTTGAACGTTATGCGTCGTTTGCGTAACGCTATCCCCCTAAAAAGGCCGGAATTGTGGAAAGACAATTCTTGGTTTTTACACCACGATAATGCACCATTCCATACTGCCCTTGTAATTCGTGATCATTTCGCCAAAAACTCAACCCATATCGTTCCGCAACCACCGTATTCACCTGATCTGGCGCCGTGCGACTTCTGGCTGTTCACCAAGCTCAAAAGACCGCTCCGGGGACACCGTTTTTATACGATAGAGGAGATTCAAGCCGCAACGAAGACGGAACTGAAGGCCATCCCGGAAAGTGACTACAACCAGTGTTTCGAAGATTGGAAAATCCGTTGGCATGAGTGCATTGCGTCGCGAGAGGAATACTTTGAAGGGGATGAAATTGATTTGGAAGAATCAATAAAGAATTTTCAAAATAAATACAATGTCACCTTATTTTTTGGGCACATTAGCTGTGCCTATCTGTGTATATGCATATACTACATATGTTTTGGCTGCTACGTGAGAAAAGTTTCTAATTTCTCCAGATACAAAGTAATTGATGAAAAGTGGACTCGTTAAAGCATTCTAAAACTGCGGTGTAAAGGGTGCGCTTCTCAGAAAGTTATGTATAGTTCCATAGAAACGGTCGAGAATGTTTCTGTCGTGCTGCTTTGCTGCAATAAAAGCGGGTAATTAGTAGTACTTAGGTGTGGTTTTAAGGCTGGTGTAATGTTTTGTTATTACCACTTTTAACATTTTTCTTTATAAAAGTAGTTATTCATAAATTTTCATAAACATCGCAGTATTTAAGATACATATGTATATATTTTTGAGCCTAAGTTTAAGCCTAAGTTAAGTTAGAGTTATTTTATAACAGCAATTTTCTTAGTGGATATATAATTTGAGTCAAATTATAATATAATCCAATGGAATTTCTGGTGAAAAAGTATTTTTTTCAATGGTAACTTAGGGGTATTCGAGTCTAGAAATTTGATTTTTTTAAATTCAAATTATTTCCGAAATTATAGTGTCGTGGCATCAGGATCGGTAAACGTTAACATAAAAATTCAAGCGCGTTTTTTCTCCAAACTACTTGTTTCGAATAAATTTGCCACAATATCTCAAGTTCGAATCAGCCAATTTAATTGATATTCTGTGATTCAATGTTCTCGTATCACATGAAGCAACAATCGTCAAAAAATGAGTGAAAAACTCGACCTTTATTTTTAAGTGTCACCATTTTGTGAAAAATATTTTTTTTTTTGCAGCTTCTTGAGGTATTGACATTCGCACTTGTCAAGATTCCATCATTGTTTTATTTTTTCAAAGACAGGGCAGAAGTTTCAAATGCGTTCTTAACGCATATTAATTTTTTTCTTTTAGTTTTATGTAAAAATATCAAATGTTTTTATTTATCAATTGCCAAAAAACTTTCGAAATTCGGGTCACTAATACCCCTTCAATATGAAGAAAATCTCGAAATTCATCCTATATTTATGGAACTTTATATTGTTACATGTTTCCTGATGAAATAGGAGATCGAAAGACACCTCATTTAATCCCTATTTCAGTCTACTTCGTTCATTTGAAAAAAAAAAAATAAAATAAAATAAATGTAAAAATCGATTGGTACTCTTGGGACGAAGAACACGCTTATGGCGCCAAAAAAAAAAAATAATAAAAAAAAAAAAACAAGTACAAGGGTATATGTCCAAATTGTTATAAAATTAGTTAGCGTTACTTAGGAATTCATAATTTTTTATTTTTCGGTTTAAATTTATCTGTTATGATTGATCTTATCTGAGTAATCTGCGTCGAGCGACGGTACTTGAGTTCTACTCTTTTTAAAGTGTAGAGTACCATGGTACAGTTATAAATGATACAAAAGCAAATAAAAGCTTTATGTGACGTATATATATTTTATGACATTATTGGTATATAATTTTAAGCAATTTTAAGTAGAGTCCATCGGCAAAAATATTCTGTGATTTGTAGGATTTGGTTGTTGATGGATTGGCTTTTGGCGAGCACTTTTGTCGTATCGAATTGGGTTCGCTTTGTACCTTCTCTAGCTCAAATTATACTTATAGCTCTTATTCAATTAAGAAAAATATTTCGCACAAATGAGTTTTTCTATGTACATATATATGTACATATATGCAATATAGCTTCAGGAGCAATAAAAATTATTTATAATACTTGAAGCAGCTTAGCAACTGCTGATAAGCCTGCATATTCCAGTGCACAGCGAGAGTTGCCACTTATACTAATTTCTTTCAAAAATTATACTAAAATAATTAACTTTGAATGTTTATGGAATCAATCGCCAAACCGAACTATGAAGGCTCTTTCTTTGCTCATACACTTACTGACTATTGCAGTGTTTTCCAAGCCGAGTGGCAGCCATTAATGTAACAGTAGATTTATTGCTCCGGAATGCAGCCCCCTTCAGAGAAGTGACCATTCACTCAGATAGAAGAGCGGCGATACTAGTCTTGCACTCATTTACAGTGCATTCAGTATTGGTCAAGGAGTGCCTAACCACGCTACCAATAGCATCAAGTATCTTTGTGATAAAACAGATATATGTATGTGCCAGGCCACAGCGGAATCGCAGGAAATTGTAAAGCTAGCAAGGAAAGGCATCCTAGAAACGCTATTGGTAGAATGTGAGCGGGTTGGTGCTGAGCTTTACGGAAGCTTGGCCAGCGCTGGCCACCATCGGTACATACACTGTCGCAAAAACCTTTTGGCCCAAGATCGATCGCAAGAGATTTAGTGATCTCTTTGCCTTCAGTAAGGCTAGCCTCTCCCTAGTTTAGAAAACAATTCAATTCTCCATAAGTGGCAACACTGATAGTCACCCTCAGGTGTGACACGCACACATACACATCTTTATATACAATGACACACTTAAGTAAAGCATATGCATTCTCCTAAGAGTACTCACATATCCGCTAAGTGCATATGCAAACAAACACACACGCACCAACACACAGACACTTTACTTGTTCTTTGAAGAACAATGCTCTAAAATGTGTGCTAATTATACAATTTAGGAGCATGCAAATTTGTTTGCTGCTTTTTCATGGGTTAAATGATATGAAAGCGCAAAATGAGGCCAAATTTATAAATGAGAAAATAATTAGCGCTTAAAAAAGTTATCAAAGTGTTTGGGGAAAATGTAATAACAAATTACTAGAAATATATAATAAAAAATATTGTGGAGTTAGAAACAAAAAATTAAGAAAAATATATATATAAAATCAAAATAAAAAAAATTATAAATCAACTTAGTATAATATAACGTGATAAAAACGACAATTTACAAGAAATATAAAACAAAAATAATATTATGAGCTCAAAAAATTTAATAAAAATATAATTATCTCATAGAAATTAATAAAAAATTATAATTTTGAATTTAGAAGTTATCTAAAACCGTTTTTAAAATATTAATTAAAAAATAAAAGATTACAGAATCTTCGAAATTGAAAAAAATATTATAAAGTTAAATTTTGTTAATTAAAAATACAAAAATCAAAGTAAAATTAGAATGAAAGTTAGAAACATAAAACCAAAAAAATAAAGGTAGGCAAACTCAAAAACAAAAATATTTAAATTATAAATGATAACTTCAAACAAAAAATATGAAATTTTGGTATAAGAAGTTGTTGCACATTATAAAATTAATAAAAAAATAATAAAAAAAATACAGTGTATACATCATGAAAAAGAAAAATGGAATTAAAAATCGTATAACATTTATTCTTTTATTAAAAATATGAAAATCAAATAAAAATGTGGATGAAAGAAAACTTAAAAAAAAAAAACATAAATATTTAAATTTTAATTTTATATAAAAAAAATTGTTTGTGTAAATTTTCAAATATTATAAAATTAATTAAATGATACAAAATTTTAGAATAATTATATTTAAATATTCAAATTAATAACGTGTCATCCAAGTAGAGATACTTTTTTCAATAGCCTTTTTTTGACGCGTGAGTCGTGTCAAGCTGTCATGTTATTTTTGTTCAGTATTGTTTGGCATTTCATCGTTCAACTTTATTATGGAAATTAACGTTCTGTAAAGAATGTGCTCCGCGCACTTCGCTCAACTTATGGTCAACATAATCGGCCTACTGAGTGTACTCAGAGCAACACTGTCACCCATCTTGAGACCCAGCATTCATAATTGAATAACATTCAACCGAGGGGATCACGTATAGCACATAGTCATGAAATTATAGCAACTGTAGTTAAGAGTGTAACTCGGACTCACGTATGAAACAACTTAGCGCATTTTACGTCGAGATCTTAAAAAAAGGCGTACAAAATACAGTTTATGCAAGAACAGAAGCTGCTTGATCTTCCCAAGCGACAATGGTTTGCTCTATGGGTTCTTGGAAAATTCCAAGAAGATCCAACGTTTTCGAGTAAAATTTTGTTCAGTGATGAGGCCCATTTCTGGCTCAATGGGTATGTAAATAAGCGAAATTACCACGTTTGGGACGAAGAGCAACCCGAAAAGATTCAAGAGCTGTCATTTCATTCAGAAAAAATAACGGTTTGGTATGATTTGGGGGCCGGTGAAATCATTGGTGCATATTTCTTCAAAAATGTTCCGGTGAAAAAGTAACCGTCAACGGCGACCGCTATTGCGCCATGATAAACGACTGTTTGATGTTTGAAATTGAAGCTCGTGATTTCGGCAATATTTGGTTTCAACAAGACGGCGCCACATCGCATCAATCAATGGATTTATTGAGAGAACACTTCGGTGAGCAGATAATTTCACGTTATGAGCCGGTCGATTGGTCACCAAGATCATGTGATATCACACTGTTAGACCGTTTCCTGTGGGGATATGTAAAGTTTAAAGCCTATGCGGACAATCCTGCTTTGATTCAGGCCTTGGAGCCAATCATCGCGAGTGTCATTCGTCGGTTACCAGTTGAAATGATCGAACGAGTAATCAGAAATTGGACTCAACGGATGGACCATATAAGACGTAGCCGAGACCAACATTCGAATGAAATAATCTTCAAAAAATAAATGCCAAAGAATGTTCTTTCGAATGATAATAAACATTCCCCATTATATTTGAAGATTCTGTGTTTTTCTTTAAAACGGTGGGGAACCTTGAATAGATCACTCTTTATGACAAAGTATCATTAAAAAAAAATACATAAATAGAAAGAAATGAAAAAATAAAAACATAATAAATAAAAATATCAATGAAATCAAAAGAGTGCGCAGATGAAGTAAATTTGAAAAAAAAAAAAAAATAAATTATAACTCTGCGATGCGATTATTAAACTCGCAAGGAGGCAAATACATAACAATATATACCATACCTATATATGTATAAGAAAGATATTTGCATTCTAACACATAGTCACTTAATATGTAAATATAAACTTATATATGTATATAAATATGTATGTAGGTGGGCCTATCAGCTTAAGCAAGTTTAATAGCGCCTATCAATAAGTAAACCACACTGTTATTGTCTTTCTGGAAGATGATTTCTTTGTTAGACGAGCCGACTTTAAGAAGTTCCCTACACTTTTAAACACATATGTACACATACAGTACATATATGTATACCTACATATATACATACATTTGCATAGACAATTGTGCACACAGTTTTCTAGCCTTGTCTTTGGAGCCATCTTGCACTTTAAATATTCGCTTGTATAATATTTTTTTTTTGTTTTGATTTATAAGTAAATTTATTTACCGGATTGAGTATGGCGTCCATGGGTGCACTCATCTCTGCGAATTTGAGCTCGACGTTGCTGGAGCGCTGAAATAATGCCGAACCATTCGTGCCGGAGACGGTAGACAACACGCTGCTAGAGCGCTGCGAAAACAAATAAAATATTTGTTAAACAAACCATGAAAAGTAAACAATTTTTTATTATTAAATCCATTTAAATTAATAATTAAATTCATTTAATGCAATAATTAAATGTTACAAATTTCAAATTTCGACCCCAATTCACTCACAAATAATGTCTCAATCACACACACACTAACCGCTTTTATGTTTGTTTTTGTTTTCAACTCTGTCAATGATCAGCTGATGCGCCTTGTCTTCATACAATTACGGTCTAACGGTGTCCGTCAGTCTGCAGCTGATTGCTATCAATTTGTTTGCGCGATTATCGAACATGAGACCAATGCAATTGAAAAAGCACCGATTTACTGATTTCTTTGCAAAACAAAAAAAAATGGTTTTAATATTCAAATAAGAGCAAAACACGTCCGCCCTGCCGATGGTGCTGCCAAATCTGCGCAATTTGCGCCTACCACTGCCGTTACTCACTGCTGTTAGCCATATTTTCTGCTGGCTGCAAGCGCTAAGTGCTCTACTGATTGTCGCCGTACTCTCTGTGTGCGCCGATGTGACTCGTTTGCTTGTTTGTTGTTGGCTGTTTTTACGTTTGCACGCGCTTCCACCCTTCCTGTTGCCAATTACGCTTACCCACCACACAATCATATGTACTTTTAGACGTGCAATTAAATTTACACCTACGAATGGTGTTGCCACTTTTTCATACAACTTTCTGAAGTTCATGGATTTTGGTATTATATTTTTGCCGTTTTGAACAAGAAGAAGTAGTGTCATATAGTTAGTTGTTTCATAACGGAACCAAAATTTTGCTAACTTCTAAGCAGAATTTTCAACTTTTCTGTGGAAATTAAGTGCTGTGACATAACGGTGAAGAAGCACAGTCTCAAAGACATAGAAGCGATGTCAAATCTTCAAGAGACCTAGGTAGGATGTAAGCTGCATGATGTTGTCTCTTGATTCCAATCGCTGAGTTATGTCCTTTCAATTTTGGTTGACTTCAGATCTTTCTTGCAAATTAGACTAGTGATCTCATGTCTTGCGTAGAAAACGTTCTTCCGTCCGTTTGAAGGCAAGCAAAAGTGAGAAGGCGAACCATCCTTCCCCAGGGTTGTGCGCTGCTTGTAGACGAATCTTCAAGATTCACTACCTTTTGCTTAAACTAACCTCTGGACATGTTTACCTTTGCTATTGCTTACTGTGTGAAGACTGTCGCGCTAGTACTGTTTCAAAAGTTTTACTACGAACTGAGTTTCTACTTATGAGCTCATTGGTTAAGACTTATGAGCTTTGTGATCTCCAATGGCTTCGGATTATTTACTGCTAACCCGAAAACACTTACATATTTTCAAAACGATCTCTATGAGATCTTATGATCACTGAATTCGACAGGAACATGGTAAAGAAAACCAAAACCCGATGAAACGAGCTACCTGAGTGCAAAACTGCAAAGTCATATATAAAATGGTAGATCTGAGGTTCACAAAACTACTGGCATTCGATAGAAGAGATTGTAGGAACATGATGGGAATACTAACTGTCTGGTGGCGACTCACGCCCGAAGGATGGGGCTAACAGATCGAGAAAACTGCAGGAAGTGTCTAGAGCAGGGCACCAGCGAAACATTGGGCACCATCGCATTAGCGAGACTACGCTATAAGTATCTGGGGTCCCTACGGCATGATACACTGGAAGAGGTATCGATAGTGAGGCCGCAGAGTCTGTAAGAACTCGCGTGTAGCGCAGGCATCCTAAAGAATGATTACTCGTCGTGCACCTACCATCTGAACTTCATCTGGCATCGCAAACTACCAAAACTACTCAATGCGTAGCTTATTGGCCTACTAAATTAACCTAAACTAATCTATGATCACTAGCGGCCCCATTAACTTAAACCTAGTAATGTTAGGAGAGAAGCAAAGAAGCTCAAGAAAAATATTATTATTTTAAGAGCTAGCCCACATTGCTATATATAAATAAATATTTCAAAATTTTAACACCAAAGACCTAAAAGGTCAAAGAAGTTATCGAGCATAGTTGCATATTTTCGACATTATTCCACTTTCAATTTGGTGGCAACACCGCTTAGATCTTTCTAACACTAATACCTACACACGCACACAGGCAATGCGTTGTTATCTGCACTCTCCCAACTCTCAAAACCCCACCGAAAATAATCTACCAACATACACATGCACTCATATTTTAGAGTGTTTGTGTGAATATGTGTGTGCTGAACTTACCTGTAGCAGCTCCGGCAGTCTGTCTTTAACCATTGTTGTTGCTGTTGTTGTTGTATACGAGGCAGCGCCGGCTGTTAATTAAATATTTTTGCTGTTTTCCTGTTGTTAATTCGTCGTCGTCGTCGTTGTTTTTGTTGTTAGCGTTGGCTGTTGTTATCACTGATAGTATTTTACGGCAAATTCGTTTTTGTTACGAAACGAATATTTACGCTCGTTGTTGACACTTTGGCTTTAAGACTGCGCCAAAACTGAGACGTTTTCATAAGAACACAAAAAACGCTCGTGAAGCGAGCAGCCACCCCTCTAAACAAATGCTATTAGTACTTTTTTAGTATTTTTTCGTGTTTTGCACTACTTTTTATAGATTTTATGAGTATTTAGATTTTGTGTATATAAACGCTCTATTGCACAACCATTTATAGCACTTTTTATCACTTGTCATATCTTTTATTTTTTAATGATAGCACATATTCCTCAGTTTTCTTATCTTTTTGGCGATTGCATATATTTAGACTTTATTTGCGTATCGAATATAGTTTCCTTGAGTCTGTAATTATTTTTATTTCCTTAAAATTATTCAGATTCTATAAAAACTAGTTTATAGTATACTATTGTGGGCAAAAAATAGTAAGATTTTTTTTAAATTTCGTGCCATAACCCATTCGTAAAAATATTGGCGCTTGCAGATCAAGACCGATTAATTGTCAGAGATCTTACTAGCATCATTGGAATATAGGAAAGATCAGTAAAAATCATTTTGAAAGATCTTTTGAGCCCAAAAAAAGTGGAAGCACGATTGGTTAACGTCTGTGAAACAATGCTTTTCGACCGCCGTGACGTCATGAAACGTATTATTATTAGAGATGAGTCTTGGATCTATGCTTACGACCCGGAAACACATGATCTCTCAATCGAATATCGTGGCAAAGGTGAGCAGAAACCGAAAAGGCTACGTAAAAGCAAGTCAAAAGTCAAGGTTATGTTGACAGTTTTTCTCGATTGTCGAGGTGGGTTCACTCTGCATTCCTTCCGACCGGCAAAACTGTCAACAACGAGTACTATTTGACTGTTTTGCGTCGTTTTCACGAAGCTATTCGTAAAAAGGATTAGAATTATTCGATTTTCGCCAAATTTTCATCCAATATCGTGCCGTATTCAACTGATTTAGTTCCTCGTTACTACGAGATTTTCAGTTTTAACAACTGTTTCGAGGATTGAAAAAAATTTTGGCTAATTTTATTACCTTCCCTCTAAGTAGTATAATGGCGTAAACACATGCAACTTAAGGCTGATAGATTACAAAAGTCGATGAAAAGACTCATAGTGTGGACAAAAGAAAAATTCTACGCATGATTTATTGATCTTTTTTGTATTGGCAACATCATAGATCAATACCATGTGTGTGCATTGTAATATACCATAGGCCTAAAAGTATTAATTTTCCTTAACAAATTTAAGGAGTGTAATCTTGGAAAGATAACAATCATGCTTACGAATAATTGCTTTAATACGTGATAAATGGTTTTTAATATTCCATTTATCAATGTGTTTGACAGCTCTTCGGAATAGATGTTATTCCATATTTGCGTATCAGATTAGTTTGAATTAATTCCAAGTTCCGACATAGCACTTTATTATCCAGGACTCACAGTATAAGATTGTCTAACATGGTTTTACCAAAATAAATTACAATATATATACTATATAGAACATTTTCTCAGTTGATATAACCTCACCGCTTGGAACAACAAACATTTATAAACATCCTAATTATTGTAAATATTTTCCGTTACCTACAAATTTGCTTATAATGAGTTTTTTTAAGAAATATTGGTATACTTATGTACATTAGCGCCTTATCAATGTTTACGAAGAGTCAATTACCATGCGAAATTAATGGATGACTTAATGACCTAATATTTTTGGTCACAAGTTGGAGCATTATTGCTTATATGGTATATTCTTTACATATTTGAATCACAGAGAACCGTTGCGGTGTGCGTGAATGATGATACAACACACTGACCTGCTTACTTTAAAATTGGTTTAGGCATAAATAGAGTGCTTTAACATGGTGGTTATAATTTTGATATTTTATCGGACGAAAATGAGAGCCAAATATGAATTTGTAAATGTAAGAAGTCAGAGTTTCAGCACAACCACGTTTTTTTGTGATTTGAGAAAAAAAAAAGTTATATAATGACGAAGCTTCCCTAGCCCAGCAAAAATCAATGATAAGAAACTATGTAATTCCACTACCAAAATACACAAAAAATAAATAAAATGTTTGTAATTATTCGTGTACGCAACTTATTTTAAACGCTTCACATTGATGCTCAACATTACTTATAATTCGTGTAGGGTATATAATGTGTGATGCCGGCTGAGTTCATTTAGTCTTATTGTGAAATCATTGAAAATATGACGAGTTGCATATAATATTTTTTACAAAGATGTGTTTTATGGCTAAGCAGCTTTGACAATGTTTGATCATACAATATTTTTTATTTACAAAAAAAAAAAAAAAAAAAAAACATAATAAATTGTTGCATTTTCTAATTTTGGATTCTTTTGTTAATTGAATTTAAATTTGCAGGTATTACATCATCTGATATTTGCTTTGATCAACATCGAGTATAACCTGATATGTTATACTATATACATTCGCTTTTTAATAAAAGTTAGCTATTCCGTTTCTAATGGTTCTATGTGCAAGTAACGGCTTTATTCGGAGAGTTGTAAATAATTTTTTTTTTGTATTGCGAAGCTTAAATAATTTTTAGATTAATTCCCTTTCAAACGGGTATCGTACTTTCTAGGGCAGCACAACGTTCAAGCTTTCACATTTGGCCAATATTCTATCCCGTTATGTTGGTATTTGTTTGAAGAAATCGTGGCCAAATTGCTTATTGAAAATTTGCCGGTATACTGTGTTTGAGCCCAAGTTTGCGGATATATAATATATATTCATATGTATAGTTGTGAGGACCATTTGGACAGACCACAGACCACAAGCAATTTGAATTGTTTTCGAATGACTAAAACATTTTATGTGTAGTGTTTTAATAACAGAAATCTACATGGAGGTTAGTCATCAAGCCCTGGTCTAGCCCAGCAGTGAAGAATGAAATTGAAGCCCTCGACCTGACACATAAATGGCGCCGCTGGCACGAAATCAATATGATTTGTATTTAGCCCTAATCTTCAAAAGGCGCGTGTATAAATTCGAAAGCTTTCGGATCATTAGTTTGTGAGTGAATCAACTTTTATTACCAAAAAATTAGTAGAAAGGAGTTTCAAGCAAAAAATTTGCTTGATGAGTTTCCGGACACCATCAACAGCTGCTATTAAATAGCTTCGTTACTACACCTTTTGAAGGACGAAATCGCTGAAAAACGACTTCATTTGAAGAAAAAGAAATGGCTATTTCACCAAGAAAATGCGCCGTGTCACAAGTCAGTGAAAACTGTGGCAAGTATCCATAAATTGAGCTGCGAAACACGCATCCACCGTATTCTCCAGATCTGTTTCCCAACGACTATTTCCTGTTGTCAGATGTCAAAAGAATGTTGGCTGAAATTTTCGTCAAATGAAGAGGTGATCGCCGAAACTGAGAGCTATTTTGAAGCACAAAACAAATTATACTATAGTTCTAATAGTTATAGGGTCGCTATAATCAGTGTATCACTCTTGAATGAACTAATGTGAGAAATTAGTGAAAATGGGAAGAAAATGGAAAACATAAAGTGTTCAGTGATTTTCTTTGGTTTTAGTTCTTCCTTGGACTTTGATCAAAAGCTTTGTAAATTTTGGTATAGATCTTACTCTCATTTAAGAATGAACAGCTACCTAAAATCCTCTCCAAGAAATTGGTGCTACTATAGGGTGATTGAATCTCTTGAAATACTCTGGTTAAGTACCCTTTATTTTAATTCAAGTCTATTAAAATCACCTAAAAGTAAAACGAAATGAGACTGTATGATTTCATATGTCCCTCTATGCGAACTAGTCCTTAATTTTTTGAATTTTGCACATGCTCTTTCCTCGCCAAAAAATTGCCCATATCGATCTTCCCAAGCGACATCGCTTTCTTCAATGGACTCTTAGAAGCTACCAAGAAGATCCGACATTTTCGAGCCAAATTTGTTCAGTGATGAGGCCCATTTTTGACTTAATGGTTATGTGTCTAGAAAAAACAACGGTTTGGTACGGTTTGTAGGCCGGTAGAATCATCGGTCCATATTCTTCAAAAATTCTACCGGTGAGAACGTAACCGTCAATGGCGACCGTTATCGCCATATACCATACCATAATAACCGACTATTTTATGCCTGAAATTGAAACTCGTGATCTCGGCGAAATTTGGGTTCAACGAGACGGCGCCACCTCCCACGCATGACATCAATCAATGGATTTATTGAGAGAACACTTTGTTGAGCAGAAAATTTCATATATTGGGTCAGTTGATTGCCCACCAAGATCGTGTGATATCACACCGTTGGACTTCTTCCCTGTGGGGATATGTAAAGTCTAAAGTCTCTGCGGACAATTCCGCTTCGTTCAAGATCTTGGAGCAGAACACCACGCGTGACATTCGCCAGTTACCAGTCGAAATGCTCGAACGTGTCATCACAAATTGGACTCAATGGATGGACCATTTGAGACGTCGCCGCGGCCAAAATTTGAGAGAGATAATCTTCAAAAAATAAATGCCAAAGAATGTTCTTTCGAAAGGTCAATAGTTAACATTCCCTATTAAATTTGAGGTGTTTGTGTTTTTTCTTTTAAAAAGTGGGGAACTTCGAAATGGATCACACTTTAGCTGGTAAACAAGTTCTTGTAAGAAATCTTTTATATTCGTTTATTTTATTTTGATATGTGTTTGTTCAGAGAAAAGTCATTACTGTTAATGCTTAAAGTTCAAAGTCAAGTCTGGCTTTTGTGGAAGGTTCAATAAGCAAGCAAAATTACAGCAATTCAAGCGAAATTAGTATGTATTTAATGCAAATCAGCATGACTTGAAGTGAACTTGTGTGAAGAGGTACTCGTTAAATATTTTAAAAATTTCTCTATGATTTATAATTATACTATTAAGTAATAAGTTTGCGATTTCCTTGCCTATTACCACAGAGCTATGAATGTAAAGGGGAAGTGTAGTGTGTTTATACTCGTATGTATGTCAGTACGTGGAGCTTTCGATTCACTCATCTAAACATTTACAAACGTTTGTATGTAGGTGTATGTGCATAAACGGAACGCTGTTGATAAATAGCATCCGAGATTTATTGTAGAGAGTATAAATTAATATAGCTTTGTAATTGTTGTTGTACTGAGCTCAGCAGTATCCATTAGTATTACGTCGTATACAGTATTTCTGCGGTTTTGCAAGTAACACCTGCTAGCAGCAGTTTCTTTTCAAATACGTCATTAGTCACACACACACACACAAACACGAATCTAATGTTTATTTAGCACTTGTTAGTAGTTAGATTAGACGCGCTAATTTCACTAGAATAACAGCATGAATCAGCTGATGTCACTAGAAAACCCATTACTTTGTATTTTTTTTTTAGTTTTAAGCAACATTTCATATTCTCTACTTGTTTTAATATTTAGTCAAATATATTTGTATGGAATTCGTTCTTTTCACTTTTTATTTTTTGAACTGAAATTTACTCGCGGCAAGGCGCTTAAGTTCTGAAATTGCCTGCAATTTGCCTCAAGCGCTCGGCGGCTTGGCGTGGCACGTACGCGCGATCACTGCCACAATCCACGCGATCAACGATCAGCGATCCGCGCTGACAGCTGTGGCTTACACATTACCTTGAAGCGATTATTCACTTGTGTTTTCCATATATTACGCTCGTTTATTTTTCTCTTTCTTCTTGCTACTGTCGGCGCATGCTTGCGCTAAGTATGTACGACCGCTGTGGCAGTCAGGCGCATGCTAGGATTAATTGTCGCCTTCTCTACGCCTTACTACGCCACGCTAGATAGATAAGTTAAATTGTCTTGTCACTCAGCCACTGTTGCGATAAGCGTACGCGCTCGCGCTACTTTCGCGAAATGATACATCAAAGTAGTTTTATATTAAATGGAAATTGAGGTAGCTGTGCGTTGTGTTGGACGGCCGCAAAAAACACGCGTCAGAAGTGTACTGAACGCGCTGAGCGCAAGGCGGTATTTGCTTGCCAGCCGCTCAGCGCTGTGCAGGCGCACGTCGCGATTGCGAATGCGCTGCTATGCGCGCCCGGCTTCAAGTAAGCGCTGGGGATGGCGGCGCTGTTGAAGTGTGTATTGTGCTGATTACGTATGTATGCAAGACGTTATTTGCGCGCCGCTGTTGCGTCAGCGGCTGTTATAGCGGCGCATTGAACGCCAGCGCATAGTATGTTTCGCTTTTTGTGGTTATCAATTATTAAAAATGTATACAATACATTCTTTGCGGTATTTTTGCCCACTTTGTTGTTGTTGCTTATATGGAGCGCCTCTATTTACACAGCGTTTTAGTATGTAAGGCGCGCTCTGTGCACAATGTTCTTTGTTGTTATCGCACTTTTTTCTTACTCATACTGAAATGATATGATTAGCACCGGCAAGCGGCGTAGACGCTGTCTGAAGTACGCGCGCGAGAGCGCGTTCTCCACTAAATCGACACAAAGTTCCTATGTTTAATTTCTCGAATAATTTATTTGCGTGCACGAAAAGTGAAGCGTTACCGCGCGCGCAACTGCTAACTTCGCGACACCGCTTAGAAAACATCAATGATAGCGTGTGCTTTTTTTCTCAGCTCAATTGCAATGGAAACTTGTACAGCGTGCGCGAAGGTTGTGGGTACCTATATATAGTACATTGTAATTGGTTGAATGACTTATTGAGTGTTCGCGCGCTTGCCATTACACTGTTGCTGTAATCGACGCGCGGCCGGTTTCGTATGCGCGCGTTGTGCCTTTGCAATTTGAACTCAATTCTGAAATCAAAATTTGTAATGCAAAAATATTTTCGCTTTTCTATTACGAATTTGCAAGTTTTTGTTGTTCTACGTGCGCATAGCCTGTTTGTTGGTCTCATTTATCACTTTCGCGCATTTATTGCCCTTGCCTAGATTCTCATAGATATACTTGTATGTATGTGTACACGAGGGCGGTTTGATAAGTCGACGAATATCTTCCTGAAAACCAAACGTCTTTATTTCCAAAGTCAGCTTTATGTTTAATATGATTTATACTTTGCTAAAACTTTTTGACTTGTTGCTTTCGAAGATCTCACGATTCGATTTTTTGCTATAGATTGCATTGCATACAACTTAAGCCCGCTTTCAGTTTAGCCGAATATGAGACGTTTCGAAGATTGTTCTTCATCTATTTGTATTTTTGTATAATACGGCACTCTTGGAAAAGCTGTCCCGAAACCTTCATTTCATGACTTTTAGAGGGATTTTTGTCCGCATTCTAGGAATTCTATATGCCATATCATATCAAATTAATCAGCGGATACGAAACCCTTGATCGTTATATCCTAGGAAGCTGGAAAGCTTTTAGATTGTATAATGGAAGCTTAGTACGTCTTACTTTAGGATTCCTGAGTTGCGATCTTCCTTCTGGTAACAAATTATATTTTTGTCGTTTCATGATCGAGGCTCCATCCCAGAATACACGCCAGGCTAATATATGAGATCATAGAGCAATATAAATTCATCAATGCTTTACCTGTTGATGCTAGATCTAGATTAGGTTCTTAGACCTAGAGTCACTGCCGTCTCGCAGAATTCATTGTTTTTCCCGAATACGGATTTAAAACTGAATTTTAGGAAAACTCAAAAAAGTATTTACGAGAATAATGGATGTTTACTCAAATTTTGCATTATCTGCACCTCTCTATGTTTTGGCAACCATATTAGAGTTAGCTTAAAGGCATATTTTTAGAAACTTCTGAGATGTTTATTTCGAGTAGTTTATGATTTGTGTGGATATTATTGAAGAGGAGCGATTATTTAACTGAAAGTTATCATTTGTTTATGTTCACACGCGGAAAGAGAAGAAAAACTTCTTCGCTTTCCTGTGCAGGCGACCGAGTATTCCAAGTCTGGCAACAATAGAGAGCCCCGGAAGAATCCAAGCAAGGAGGGATTGAAGGCAAAAGCGACGTCGGAATAAGCAAACGCCTCGAATGCAAGTCCAGTCTGAAGGGAGAAGAGTTGAAACGGCTGGCTTGGGCTAGAGAAGAGGTGAAGTATGGTCGGGCACACTTCGCCACTCGTAATTGGTGTAGTGTCTAGGATCCACGGTATGCTAGCAGCATTGAGAAGCACATTGGTGAAAAGAGGTAATTGCAAAGACGACGCCGGGAACCTAGATGTCAAACACGCGGACGACAAACCGGCAGCAGTGGCGGGCAATGAGATTGCGAAACGGCATTTGATCGTCGCTCTCAGAGACACTAGTAAACCGCTGGGACAAATTTCACGGAAGCGGTGAAAAATAGTGTAAATAAAGCTATTGGAAACCTTCTTTCCGAGACTGGAGAGTGAACCGAGCGCATCCATGCCGTCATGGCTTAGCGGTGTCAAAATTTTCAAATGCAACGACGACCCGACGCTAACATGGGTAAGGGAAGCGGTCAGAATGGTTCCAAACCTGTGGAGGAGAAGCGAAGCTGAATATGGTAGACCATAGCAGTACTCCATCGGTGCCCAAAGCGAAAGTAACCATACCTCGTGTGGTGGAACCGAAACATGCTCTGCGGCTGCTACAAAAATAGAATCCAACTAGCGACTTGAGGGTTTTAAGCCTGGCGAAATCCATGAATGAAAATGGAGGCCATAGCTACATCTTCCAGACCACTAAGGCGGCCGAGAATCTTTTGTACGCGAGGTTTGGGAGGATGGCGTGGCGCGTGGGAAGTGTGTTCCTTTGCCTCCAGAAGCGCCACCCCGCAGCCGCCAACAAAAAAACGCTGAAGACGTGTGAACTAGAAAAGGATCCCAGAATAGAAGAGATCATGGCTATATCACTTGTCCTTCAGGAGTTGAAGGTGGAGGAAAAACCCAGCCAGCATCCTAATGGTCCAAAACCAAGAGCTTTACTACAAGTGAACCTTCCCACAAGAGTAAGATCGCCTCTGCTGAGCTTCTTCTCAATCGTAATCGGAGTTTTGTCCCCCAAAACTGTCAACATTTGCTCAAATCATGACAAAACAAGCCAAAATGCTTGCTTCGGTTGTATTGAAGTTACTATATGCGTAGCCTTTACCTTTATAGGTGCATTTCTTATACAAATTCTTATAAAAAGATCTTGATCCTGACTATGATCAGTCAGCTTGTATGCCAATTATATGCTAAGGTGCTTCCAACTGAACAATATGTTTGGACATTGCAGTGTTGCTTGAAGAATAATCTATATCGATAAAAAGTTTTCCATTCAAGTGTTTCGTTTTGATGATAAGTTTGTACCGCAGCTTTATGCTATACATAGTGGTTGGATAGTTGGAGGATGGAGTCATGTGTAGAAGTTCACGCAAGTGAGGAAAGTGCTCTGATTGCCATTCACGTGGGAGTGGCCAGAAACGATTCTTTTACATATGACTCAAGCAGCTTATGACTTCCGGTCTTTGACCAAGTATCCTCTGGGTATCCTAAGAACATCCGTTTGAAGGCGAGCTAACGTGAGAAGGCGAAGCATCCCCTGCATAGGGTTTTGCGCTGGGTTTTGGGACCCGCCACGTAAAAAAAACACCCCCAGTGAATAGTCAGAACCAGGCTCGGATGAGAGACCCCCCTTTTGATGACGAACTCTTGCCAACAGGTGCTACTTCGGACTAATTAGGCAATTGAGAAGCAAAGTCCTCTCTCGACAAACACAAAAAAAACAAACTCTATAAGTCCACTCATAATTCCCGTCCTGCTATATGGTGCAGAGGCCTGAACGATGTCAACAACAGATGAGTCGACGTTACGAGTTTTCGAGAGAAAAGTTCTGCGAAAGATTTATGGTCCTTTGCGCGTTGGCCACGGCGAATATCGCATTCGATGGAACGATGAGCTGTACGAGATATACGACGACATTGACATAGTTCAGCGAATTGAAAGACAGCGGCTTCGCTGGCTAGGTCATGTTGTCCGGATGGACGAAAACATTCCAGCTCTGAAAGTATTCGACGCAGTACCCGCCCCGGGAAGCAGAGGAAGAGGGAGACCTCCCCTCCGTTGGAAGGACCAAGTGGAGAAGGACCTGGCTTTGCTTGGAATATCCAATTGGAGCTACGAAGCGAAAAGAAGAAACGACTGTCGCGCGGTTGTTAACTCGGCTATAATCGCGTAAGCGGTGTCTACGCCAATTAAGAAGAAGAAAAAGTTGGATATTGGCAATTCCGATAAATAATGAGCTTCTTAAATAGAAAAGGACAAAACTGAGAGACTATCTACGGAGGGATCATTTTATGTATAATTTATAGGGTCTCCGGCGCTTTCGTCTAGATGTCCCAAACTCCTTGGCAAACTTAATACCAAGTTGAAGAGGTACAAAGTCAAAAGTCACTGACTTAAAGAATAGCCCTCGTATGAGTTAGCACTTTTAGAGAGTTTTTTTTTTAATATTTTTTCATATTTCAATTTCAAGTAGCGCTTTTCAAGTGCTTTCTGCTAGCATTCTTCTAATTTCGCATATTTTCCACACCACAGCCATATTCACATAATGATAATTTTTTTATCACATACATATAAATTATTTCCACTACCGCTCCACTTATGCACCGCTTTGTACATACACACGTACTCGTGCACACACATTACTCACTGCTTGAAAGCAACAAACTTTGCACTGAGCATACACACACATACACACACGTGTGTGTACTATGAACAACACGCTGGAACCGGTTATCCAATTTAATTGTTCTTCGACGCTGCGCCGCCGCTCAGCCGCAGTCGCGCCGCTGTTTGTTGGCGAATTCGTGTTAACTGCACTTTCGCGGTGACTGTCAGATCGCGAAGCGGTACACTCATATAATGTACATACATATATGCATTTATAAAGCTGAGTGTAATAAGCGCACAATGAAGAAATCTCCTTTGCTTTGCTACCGCTTTGCAGCTCTGCCCCTGCGGCGCTGCCCCCTCTCTCCAACTCTTGTTGACTCCGGCTGCGCTGTGGAAGTCGGGCGTTTAAGCGGTCTAACTTGATTTTTGTTGTTGTTGTTACTGCTGTTAGTGTCGCTGGCATCAGCTGTTGCGCGCGGTGGGCGGTAGGCAACGTTTTGTCCCCGTCGCTGTGTATATTTCTATAGAATTAAGCTTAAAAGACTATTCTTCTTTTATTTATAACACAAACAAGCGCGAGTATTCTTTCTTAATAAATGCTTTATTGTTGCTTTTTGGCTGCATTCCTTTGATTGCGATTATCTTTACACTGCAAGAAATTGTGGTGGTTATTTTGTCACCGCTTGAAGTTTCTGTGAAATGTTGTGGACCGCTTTGTAGCGAGGCATTAATTCATGCTTCCTCTTTTACGCGTTCACGGAAGCTTTTTGCTGATGGAGGGATGCAATAATTGATATTTTTCTTGATTGCCACGCAAATTATTAAAACTTATTAGGAAAATTCACGTTCTGTGAACAATGTGTTTCGCGCGCTCAACTTATGGTAAATATAATCGGCCTACTGAGCGTATTATTCGAATCACTATCACCCATCTTGAGATCCAGCATTTATTATTGGATAATATTCGACGTCCAGCACGAATTGAAGAAAATATATCAGCCTCAACTGAGAGGGTACACGAAGACCGTGGAGAGTCGATTCGCGCCGGTCGCAGGAGCTCGGACTGACGTATAGACCGGTTTTGAACATTTTACGTCATGATCTTAAATTGAAAGGATATAAAATATTGCTCCTGAAAAGTTCCAAGAAGATCCTACGTTTTTGAGCCACATTTTTTTTCAGCGATGAGACCCATTTCTGGCTGAATGGGTATGTAAACAAGCAAAGAGATTCAAGAGTTGCCATTGCATCCCGAAAAAACAACGGTTTTGTGTGGTTTGTGGGCCGGTGGAATCATCGGTCCATATTTCTTCCAAAATGATCCGTTGAGAATGTAACTGTCAATGGCTACCGTTATCGCGCCATGATAACCGATTATTTGATGCCTGAAATTGAAGCTCGTGATCTTCGCGACATTTGGTTTCAACAAGGCATCAATTAATGGAGAGAAAACTTCGATGAGCAGATAATTTCACGTTTTGGGACGGTCGGTTGGCGACTAAGATCATGCGATATCAAACGTTAGGCTTTTTCTTGTTAGGATATGTAGAGTCTAAAATCTATACAGAAAATTCCGCTTCGATTCAGGCTTTGGAGCAAAATATCACGTGTGTCATTCGGCAGTTACCAGACAAAATGTTCGAACGAGTCATTGAAAATTGGAAAGAATGACAGAATGATAATAAATATTTCCCACTAAATTTGAAATTTCTGTGTTTTTGCTATAAAAAAGTAGAATACCTCAAAATAGGTCTTTAGTTCATTGCTTTCTTTCGCTTATTAACAACTGCACTATTGATCGTTTCTCCCAGACGGTTACAGTTGATAACAAAAAGAGAAGTGGAAGTTCGACAGTCATAAAATCCACAAAACTGTTCACGAACGCATTAGCAGAAATTCGCTTAGAAAACAGAAAATAATTATTTATTTATTTATAATAATTCATATAACGAAAAGAGTTTTATTATATAAATACATAAGCGCAGCACTGGCTACGAGGCCTTCAGCCGAACAGAAAATAAGTTTTGTCAGGACAAATAGAAATATCGACCATGTCAAAAGTTATTCGAGAAGTCTTCCGACGGTCAACCAGTCATCTTCCGACAACACACTTAAAGCAAACGTTCCATTGCTATGAAAGTATCTTTTTTTACAGATGAATCAATTTTCACTGTTAGAGATTTTTTAATAAGCAAACCAACAAAATCTACGCAATAACTTGAAACGACGCAAAAAATATTATACCAAGCTTCCACCGTCCATTTCCTGTAATGGTTTGATGGGGCATCTCCAAAAAAGGGTTTATATTTCTTCACTTCTGTGAAATCAATATTCCTGGTTTCATAGCCGCAAATGATTAGCCGCCTAGAAATTCAGATTTGAATCCATTGGACTACAGTTTATAGTTGGAGAATATGGTCTATCGAATACCCCACAGAAATTCGGAGAGTGTCAAAAAATCTTTGTTTCGAAAAGCGTCGTCAATACCAGTAGAAGCTGTACGTTCTGCTTTGATCAATGACCGAATCGATTTGAAGTTTAGTGTGAAAGTAAAAACTCGTACGTTATGGTTGTCGACAGTAGTTAAAAACATTAAAATATCATATTGATCTAAATGAACTGTTAAAACATAACTGGAAAGCCGGAGATCATTGTATTAAGAATATGTGGGCTAGGAATAGTATTGAACCAATTAACGGGTGATTTTTTTGAGGTTAGGATTTTCATGCATTAGTATTTGACAGATCACGTGGGATTTCAGACATGGTGTCAAAGAGAAAGATGCTCAGTATGCTTTGACATTTCATCATGAATAGACTTACTAACGAGCAACGCTTGCAAATCATTGAATTTTATTACCAAAATCAGTGTTCGGTTCGAAATGTGTTTTATCGACAAATTTTGTTCAGCGATGAGGCTCATTTCTGGTTGAATGGCTACGTAAATAAGCAAAATTGCCGCATTTGGGGTGAAGAGCAAACCAGAAGCCGTTCAAGACTGCCCATGCATCCCGAAAAATGCACTGTTTGGTGTGGTTTGTACGCTGGTGGAATCATTGGACCGTATTTTTTCAAAGATGCTGTTGGACGCAACGTTACGGTGAATGGCGATCGCTATCGTTCGATGCTAACAAACTTTTTTGTTGCCAAAAATGGAAGAACTGAACTTGGTTGACATGTGGTTTCAACAAGATGGCGCTACATGCCACACAGCTCGCGATTCTATGGCCATTTTGAGGGAAAACTTCGGACAACAATTCATCTCAAGAAATGGACACGTAAGTTGGCCACCAAGATCATGCGATTTAACGCCTTTAGACTATTTTTTGTGGGGCTACGTCAAGTCTAAAGTCTACAGAAATAAGCCAGCAACTATTCCAGCTTTGGAAGACAACATTTCCGAAGAAATTCGGGCTATTCCGGCCGAAATGCTCGAAAAAGTTGCCCAAAATTGGACTTTCCGAATGGACCACCTAAGACGCAGCCCGCGGTCAACATTTAAATGAAATTATCTTCAAAAAGTAAATGTCATGAACCAATCTAACGTTTCAAATAAAGAACCGATGAGATTTTGCAAATTTTATGCGTTTTTTTTTAAAAAAAAGTTATCAAGCTCTTAAAAAATCACCCTTTATAAACCATTTTCGGCAAAAGATGCAGATAATTATGACAAAAATACACTCCCTGAACTTCATTTCATACTTACCGATATACCATAGTCAAAAAAAAGCCAAACAATGTTATGAAAATTTTTTAATTAACACTACCTTAGAGGCACTTTTTGTGCAAAGTTCTGTTCCGACGCCTTCGTTTGTGTTAGATTTATATAGTAAAGAATTATTTTCAGAATTATTATGCTTTCATATTTCCATGTTATATTACGTCGATTAATTGTTCTTGGAAATGCATGGTCGTTTCAAACTCTTTTATATACAATAATATTTAAAGAAAAAGGTCACGTTCTAACTACGAATCTACCAAGAAGTGGTCTTAAACTAACTGCCTCTGAACACAATTTTGTAGATCCATGCATATCAAATTCATCAATATCAAATTATGTTACTTCCTTTGTGAAGGCTTTTTTATTTGTTTATTGATTTCATTGTTAACTAGTTAGATTAAGTGGGAACTCGTCATAGATTAACCTTTAAAATAATTATAAGTACTACGATATTGATTGGACTAGCAGCTCTATCCATGATTTAGACTTCACATACGTTTTATCCGAAATTTCGTTATTCTTCTTTTGAAATTCAATTAAGCGTTATGTTTTCGGCAGTGGGTGCCAACTAAAGTGATTATTTAGTTTTTATACAGAAATTGAAGTTCATGTATGAGAATAAAGAAATTTTAATATACAATAAAGTATCTCGAAAAGGCTTCTTCTGGTAAATTGCCTTCATTTTTCTCTTTTCCATCATAATTTCACAGGGACTTACTAGTTCCTAACAACAATATCTTGCCTTATCATTCTTATACCATGTCTAAATAGACCCCTAATTGAACAATTAAGCGCTAAATTTACTACTAATTCAACAAATAAATAACAGAGAGACTTATAAATGAACAACTACGAGCTAAATTGACCAATAGACAAACAATATTATAATTGAGTGATTTTGAGAATTTTGCGCCTATTTGTTTTCAATTTACAAAATTAAACGATTGTTAATTAACTACCCCATTAGCAATGAATTGACAATAAATGAAAATGAAGGCCCTCAAACGACCTTTTGGATATTAGAAAAATATCGTATGAGTTTGTTTAATAAGAAAACAACAATATATCACTTCTTTTTGAGCACTATCACACTCTCATTTTTTGCGCTAATTTAAGTGCGCTCAAACACCACCTACAATTAGTTAATAAAATTCATAACAGCATCAAAACAATATTATTTTCTACTTCACTTAATTTCATAAAAAAAAATATAAAATCTGTGCTGCCAGAATTTCAAATGAATTTTTCGAATTTAATTCGAAATTCTACCAAAAATAAACAATAATCATAATTTTTATACTAAACGCGGCAGTGTTGCCAATTTAGCAATACTCGTAATAAACAGTGTCCACTAATCGGTGCAATGCCAACAAACATCTACTCACAGTATAATTATTTAACTCGTCAATCATTTCTATTGAGTTCAACTACACACTGGACTTCTCTAGAGTCCTAATTGCTGCAACAATAATAGTGTAATTATTTATAGATTTTACTGCATTTATTTAACCAGATAAATGTGCAGGAATTTTATTGTTGTTTTTGTTGGTTATTCGAATTTTGCCCAATTTGTATTGTGGGCTTATATAAAGGGTTACTCACTTGGGTTTTATGAAAGGAAAATATTAAAATTTCGGTTTTCAAAGGTTTTTTTTTGCTAATAATGGATTTTGTAATTCTTCTTCTTTTTCTTAAATAATTTAGCAAACGCAATCTTTTGATTGGTAGTGATCTATGTTCTCCTACTTATTTAGGCATTAATGATTGTTTTGATCTACCATGTTCTTTAAATTAGATTTACTTCTTCAGAAGAGCCTTTGTCCCAAAGTGGCGTTTAGAACCCCTTGTAGTCTACTGCCCCTAACACAAGTGTCATTCGCCCAATACTAACTTACGAGTATAGCGAGGTGGTATGGTAGATGGAATTATCGAAAAAGTCCCGTGCTAAACACTTGGAGCAACTGCAACGGCCATTTTTTTTGAGCTTTGGAGGTTATCCTTGAGATTCGGCCAATGCATATACAAGTGAAGTATAACACAATGTTGGCTTATGATTTGAGGCCATTGGAGCCGGGTTAGGCGTCACTACGGGCGTGGTATCATACTCGACCTTGTTAATGAACTCGGATAAAAGCTGGCAATACGACCGAGAAAAGAAGACACATGAGAAAGTAAACACAACGTATTTATTTCCCAACAGAGAATGATGGGCCAATGGTTTTGTGACCGACGGTGCCAGCATCGAAATTTACACATTCGCCTATGGATCAAATGGTGAAATAGGAACAGGAGTTGGCTTATTTTGTGATAGAAGGTAGCTTCAAACTAAATGACTAAAATTCAATCTTACGGGAAATTGAGGGCATAACAGAAGGTGTCAAGTAGGCCTCTGCTCTACCTAGAGAGTCCATAAACCTTCTAGTGGATAGCCAAGTGCCAATTAAGGCAACCCGTAGTGCCAATACCAAGCCTCACTGCGTTAGGTTATTTAATCAGGCTTTATTGACTCAAAGTAAGCATCTGGATTAGCATCATCTGATTACCCGGCCATTTTGGAATAGCAGGAAATGAGAAGGCAGATGAGCTGGCCCGCTAGGGGGCGGCTGGAAAGAAAGCTACCCTAAACTGCCCCATGCCAAGCAGTTCCGTCAAGAGTCGTTTAAAGCAATGGGTCCTAGAGGAATACCACATATTCCACGGCTCTCAATACTACAACTTAAGAGACATTGGGTAACTGGGTGGAAAAGAATCCGGTTTTTTATCAAATCCGCTGAGTGGAAGTTCAAAACACCAAATATGATTCCAGACTGTAAAATTGCTAATTCGTCGTCTTCTTAAAGCTCTGAAAGCATTACCCTGTATAAACTACCTCAAATGGGATTGAATATTTTGTGTCAGTCCGCCTATGCATATCTATTGTGAAATCAATTGCACTAATTGCACGATAACAAATTGCAATTATATTGGTTTTTGTTTTATTTTCGCATTGCGTTCAACACCAAACCACTAATGATTGGTATTTTGTGGCGTATTTAAATTTTTTTTGACCAAATAGGATTTAGTGCAAAAATGTGCAGCTATGGAATTAGCAACGAAATGGTATAAAAATGTGGCCACCCTTATGAAGTGATCATTTAAATGCGGTTGCATGAACTAATTGGCGTGTTTAATGCAGATATTTATCTAATAGAGTATAATTAACAAAGACACAACTTAACCTAAAATGTTGCAATAAATGTGACATGCACAAATATAAAAAATACATACATAAATAGTTTGATAACTTGAAAGGAAATATAAATTCGCTATGGAATATAAATTAATTACAATTGATTATTTGTTATTGATTAAATTAGAACCGGTTGTGGTTAGTACACACGACTACAGTGAATGAAACTGTAGTATACATACAAGTATGTATGGACACACATTTAAGGGCTCTTCAGGTATAAATAACGGAAGAATGAGGCTCAAGAAATATTTTTTAATCTTTGATTTATCTCAAAAACTCGTTAGATGTCGCAGGCTATTTTAAATTCCTAATATTTATATTTATGGAAGAAAAAAGTAGTTTAATTTTATAATATCGTGAGTGGTGTACCCACTAAAACAGTCCCCCCTTCTATCATGGAATCTTTTCCCCTACCCCGAGACCGCTTTCGCATTACTTCAGTGCAAGGTTTTCAAGATGGATCCATTACAGGTCAATTTCTACTCTCCCTGCGTCCAGGGATGTCTACGGTTTTTTAGCCAGCATCAAGCTATTTGGCTCGTCTTCTATTGGGAGTCCACGTCCATGTACCTTTTTTTAGTGCGTAGAACATGTTCCACGTACGACGCAATTATTTTCCAGTTTTCGCTGCTAGATATCATTTTTTCTACGAGATTTTCCGCACTTAGTTTTCCGAGTTTGTTTTGTACAGTCCTTCGGGATTCTTTCCACCGGTGGCACTTGAAAATGCTATGGTTTGCATCGTCTAGTGGTTCGTCTCCATAAATACAAGCAGGGCTTTCTGCTTTTCCCATGTTGTATAGGTATTTTCGGATATACCCGTGACCGGACAGCATCTGTGTTATATAGTAATTAGCCTCGCCGTGTTTTCTACTGTGCCACTTCTCTATTTCTTTAATCAGTTTGGCCTTTGCTCTCCCTTGTCCACCGATCTTGCCAGAGTTCAAGAGTTTGCTTCCCCGCCTGTTGTCTTGTGGTCATGTGTATTTCTATTCCGTCTTTCTTCCATAGCCATAGTTGTCTTCTCTCCTTTGCGAGAAGGTCTATTGGGATGACGCCGCTTATCACTAGCACTGCGGATTCGGATACAGTGCGGTACGCCGAGGCGACTCTCAGGGCTGCTGTTCTCTGCACTTTAGCAAGCACTTTTCGTCTATGTTCTGCATTTAATGTATCGGCCCATATTTCGCTACCGTATAGTAGCACTGACTGTGTTGTGTCCATAAGCAATTTCCTTCTACTTGCAAGTGGGCCTCCGGTGTTTGCCATGAGTCTTGATAGCGCCATGGTTATATTGGCTGACTTTTTTGCAGCATGTTGGATTTGAGCCCAGTACGTCAATTTGTTGTCCATTCTTATTCCTAGATATTTTAGGGCTTTCGTCGTTTTAATAGATTCTGAATGAACTTGCATGTTTACCTCCAGCGGGATATGTTTCCTAGTGAGCAGGATCAGTTCTGTTTTTTCAGCAACTAGGCTGAGGCCGTGTGAGTCCAACCATGTCTGTGTTCGTATCATAACTTGTGTCAGTCGACGCCTGGCCATGTCGGTATTACGCGCGGTTATGACGGCGGCGATATCGTCTGCGTAGCCAACGAGGTAGCAATCGTCAGGCATTTCAACGTTTAAAATTCCATCGTAGCTGGCATTCCATAGGTCTGGTCCAAGTATTGATCCCTGCGCTGCTCCAGAGGTTATTTCCTTACTTTGTGGGCCGTCACTCGTATCGTACAGTAGTTTCCTGTCCTTAAGATAGCTTCGTATCATTTTCATCAAGTAGAAGGGCGTTTTGAAGCGACTTTCTAGTGCGTCGATCATACTTTCCCATTTTACGCTATTGAAAGCATTTCGTATGTCAATTGTTGCGAGGAGGACTATTGGCCTCGAGAACTTGTTCCTTCGGTGAGCTTCCTCCACGCTGCGCACGACGTCTTCCACGGCTCCGATGGTGGACCTGCCTGGTCTGAAGCCATGTTGTCGCTCTGATAGGCCTCCAGCATCGTTTATGGCGGCTATGATGCGCGGTTTCCAGAGTCTTTCTAATAGCTTTCCTGCTGTGTCTAGCATGCATAAAGGTCGGTATGCTGATGGTGTTCCTGGGTCTCCTTTGCCTTTGCTTATTAGGGTCAAATTATATGTTATATTGTGCTCTCTAACTATCCGATCATTATCTTACTTATTCTTGCCACAGATACAGTTACAAAGTGGCATACAGCGAGGACATTTAATAAGGAAGTGTCGAGTTATTTCCACCTCATCTTCTTCCATACAGCTTTTGCAAACAGCGTCTGGTAAGACTCCCTTGCAACATGGACGCCTCATCCTTGCTAGCTCATTAGATTTACAATTTCTAGCGGTTCCGCTTTGGCCTGGCAAACCATACCAGTCTTATCACAAATACACTCAATGCTATTGATAGCGAACCTTGAGCACATGTTAACGAGTTCAAGGCTAGTAGCGCCGCCTTGTACTTTGGAGTAGTAAATCTATTGCTATCTTAAGCTTGGAAAACACTGTAACGGCCAGAAAGTGTAAGCTGGAGTTGATAGAGATATTCTGATAGCAAACCTCTCCACCAACTTTCCCCTCAAGCTTTGACCCATTCGTGAAGAAGTTCATTGCCCCTCTACTCCAACGGGTTCTTCCCACCCACAACTTCCTCGCCGGTATAAAGGCAGACAAGCTGCCGCCAGAGATCCAAGTGATCCGGTAAAAAGTCAAAGTGTGTGAGAATTTCCAAGTGCTCAGTAACGTGTCCTTTTAGGTATTCAGAGGTTCAGAGTCTGATAGCAACTTCCGCAGCCACGAAAATGTTATTGTTACTTATTTTATGGATAAAATCGGTTTTTACTCTCTTCGACATGTCTAAATTCTCTACGAACTAAAAATATGCTCAATTCGATGTTAAGTTTAAGTAGAGAACCATATTCACTGGCCTCCTGACTAAATACCTGGTATTAAATATATAGATATATTAATGCTAATTTTTTGTAAAAATATTCCAGAAAGTGAGACTCGCTATGTTGTTGGTTCTGCAATTTCGATGTGAGTTCGATCTTTACAAGCCTCAAAACTTCTATTAGATATTCGTAAAAAATACATATACATATTGAGCATATGAGCCGGAGGAGGTGAAGGCGATTCGATTTCTTTTTTGTCTTATTGTCCTCTGCTAAGTTTTTCCCTTACTTATTATTCTAAATTCCAGAATTCTCCGGTGGAAGAGAATATTTCAATGCCAGTGGAAACCACGAAACCTCAAACCACAAATTCTCTACCAAGCTAAAGAGTGTACGCTATTGTGCTGCATAATTCCTTTAACAAAGTGCAGGAACCCAGCTTCACTTAGTAAAGTCTTTGCTACTCAACTCCCACATATATTTACACTGCCGACAGGACACTTCGCAGTGAGCGCTTTCAGCCATGCACCACCTCTATCAGCTTAACTTCGACCTAATTATAATTAATTGCAATATGCAGCAGCATTTGGTCTTTTTGTTGTAAGTGGCTGTGTCAGTGCTGCAAGCGTCGCAACAACAACTAGCAGTGAAGCGCTGTTTAACCTCGCATTCATATTACTTTACTTAGATGTTTGAGTGTGTAGGTGTGTGTCTGTGGCAATCATAATAGTGCACGTAGCACACGGCCGCAGTCGACAACATGTCAGCATAGCGGCGTTTTCTTGTTGCTTTTATGGCGGTAGCCCAGCAACATGTTGCAAGTGTAGTGGAAAATTGTGTCTGACTAATGATGTGGCTTGTTGCAATTATAATACCATCAGTGTAAATTTTAAAGATTTTTTGCGTAGTTGTTGTTTTTGTGAAATATTGTTGGTTTTCCCTTATTAAGGGGATAATAGAGTTATGTGATATAGTTTGCATGTCAGTTATGCCAGTGTGGCAGACTTTATATTTAAGGAGCCTTTCGCAGTTTCTGCTATCATATTTAATTCTTTACCTCCCTTAATGACACAGGTTCAGCAGGTTTAATAGCAATAAATTGCAATCTGATCTAATTTGACGCGGACTAGCAAAAAAATTACATTTTAATGTGTTTTAAGGGGTTTACGGGTTTCAAAAATCGATTTTTTTTATAGTTTTAATAAATACTACAACACCTCTAGAATAGAGTTCGGCATTACCAGTTGATCTGAGTAATAATTTCGGAAAGACAGCCCTGAGAACTTGTGCTTCGTCCTTAAACGCGTTTTGCTCGTAACTGTGTTTTTGAAGTCTTGCCAACCGACTACTCAACCGATCTTCATGAAATTTTGCATAGGTCTTTGAGATCGACTTGGGCGAAGGATTTTTTTCCTCGGCTGCGATGGTCTTCAGTGTCTCCAAAGAAGTTTCTTTTTTCAGTTTCCCGTCATCAGTGATGATTTGTTTGATGAATGTAGGATCTCTCCTGTATTCTCGAGTATTTCGTTTTCGACTTCTAATCGACGTACCCAAAACATTAACCAAAATGTGTTCAGCTGATCTCTAAGAGATGTTTAGATTCCTTGCTCTCTCTGTGATGCCAACACTCCAATTTGAAGTATTTTTACGAAGTTATATTAAATAAAATATTCGAGGAGAATGTTTTTATGATGACACCATGCTCTTGTGACTTTCGAACTTTCGTTTGACTTTAAAACGCGTCTGTTCTGTCAATATCTAAGAAATGCTAATGAAACTCAAACTCAAAACTTGTAAGCCAAATAAGACTTAGTGGTATGTGAGATATTCACAGAGAGTCAGCCATTCTGAGCATAACATATATATATGTATCATAAGTAAGAAGCAGAGTGCAGAAAACACGGAATATATCCAATTGAGCTTTCACAGAGATTATGTTCACATCGGAAAATCTATGTTAAGAGTCCTCTAATTTGCCTGCATTGCGGTATTATTTGAACAAGTTTTATCCAGATACATTGATTGGCTGGAGTCATGTGTAGAAATTCACGTAAGTAAGGAAAGTTCTCTGATTGCCATTCACTTGAATGACCAGAAACACCTTTCGATCCTAGACCAAGTATTCTCTGCGTAGCTAAAGGGCGTTTCTAAAAAGAGAAGGTGAAACATCCTCTCCATGAAAACTAATCGACAGCCTCGGATGAGAGACCCCCCACGTCACTTTTGACAGTCATAACTTCGTCGTACGTACAAACGAAAACATTCCAGCGTTGAACGTGGTCGATCCAGTACCCGTCGGGGTAAGTAGAGGAAGATCTCAACTCCGCTGGAAAGACCAGGTGGAGAAAGACCTGGCTTCGCTTGGAACCTCCAATTGGCGCCAAGTTGCGAAGAGATGGAGAGAACTGACAAAAGAAAGAATGACACCCGACCACATAGTGAGTCAATGCTGCGATCAGAGCTGGTGTGGGCTAAAATGAGAGAGTGGCCGCAATAGCGCTCCGAGAACTCAGAATGAAAGAAAGGCAGCGGAGGAGCATAAGACCACATGAATAACCCTGGAGGTAGGATGTGAAGAGGCATATATTGCCCAGCTTGGTCCTGCGAAGTCGTGCTTAATGCCAGTTTCGCGGGTCCAAATGCAAGCTGCAGCAGTCGGAGTTAAGGGTTTAGTACGTAGGCAAACTGTTTCGAAAGTCCAGCATAGTTGTTTAATACTGTTCTCCGGAAATTTAAAGTTTGTTAGACAGTTTCGGAAATATGTGCGTATTTATTTTTTAATCGGCTGCCAAAACTTTAAGCGCATTTTTCAAGGAATCCCCAGTTTTTCCAATTAGATCACCGATTATGAAATTACATTGAATTCGGTAAATGCATACGAGTATTACTTTATTCAAAAACAAAGCCAAATGCCTATAAAAAATCACGCAAAAATTCGTTACAAGTGGAAATATGTAGCTCTTTACTGATTATAACTATTTACTGAAAAAACATTTCTTGAGGCACTTCCTAGTGTAAAAACATATATTAACTAGACACCTCTTGGAAATTGAAATAAAACTAAGTGCCTTATACAACAATAACAACACTATTAACATCAAAAAATAAAACCTAAAATAGAGTGCTGAAATCAGCTTAATGCATCAGGGCCAACACAGAAAAACAAAAACAATTACCCACACATAAAATTGGTATGAAGTATTGTCTCTGCAACATTTTTCCTGAGTTATTTATGCTCATATAATAATTTTGTTTTGCAACACGCTTTAATTAAGAAATTTCAGCAAAATATGCAAAATAAAAAGCATAAAAAATAGAAATAAATTGTTGCTTCGCACAAAATTTGCAACAGTTGGCATGCCACAAGTGCAGCGAGTGTGTAAGCCACTCCCTGGTGGCATAGTGCACAGTGTCAATGATGCATGTGTGCGCTCTGTGTATGCCGTTGGCGTTGGCAACAAGTAAAATATGTAAATGAAAAATAAACATAAATTACTCAACCAAATTAGTTTTGGGTAAGACGAGGCGTATGAGTGACGACAATGTGGCGGGCATGGCAGCAGGGCAAAGCAAAAGCAAATGCATAATTTTAAAACAACATATACTTGCCAACATTAGTTTGTGTTAGTAAGTTGTGGCACACATACATGCATGTGTATTTATATATTTATATATATTTCTCTGTGTGTCTGTGCGTTTGAGAAAACTTCATTGCAGACATTTTTATAGCTAAAATAAATTTGTCGCGCATCCTTTGGCACACAATTTCGCACGAGACGAGTAAAAGCGCATGTATATGTATGCATAACGGTATATACATATATACAAATGAAAGTCTCAACATATTTGCATACAAACGTACATTTCGTATTTCGTATACTAGTTTAAGCTGCTTCTATGTTTGTCTCGCTGTCTTGCCAGACAGATAGAGGGAATATTATCCAGTATTAAAAGCGTATGAAAATAAAAGGTGGAATTGTTTTGAGCAATTCGTGTGCTTCATGCCTTTTAAAGCGCAGTAGCATAAAAAAATGTGTAACAAAAAAGTATTATGTGTCTCGTGTGCTTGCTTTGATAGACACAATGCAAATAATTTGTGCTTGAGAGAGATTTTGTTTTGACAAAATTTTGTCATGGCAGAGATTTGAAAATATTTTTTTGTGGAACCTTACGGGTAAAATTTAATAGTGAATTTAAAAATTTTGTTTTCACATTTAAAAATTGGAAATTTTGAATCAAGAATATACTGGTCACCCTGTGACGCTTTTGTAAAGATCGTATGTATCACAAAAACAAAAAATAATAATAAGAGATGACCACTCGTGCTTTGATGTGTAAAATATATACGAGTAATTTTCAACATGTCAAAAATTACCCCATAATCTATGGCAAAAGACCCAACAAAGCAATGTAATTTTTTTGTTTTATGTTACTGCAAACCCGCCGAGTGATCCTCTGTAATTTCGTTACAGCATACACTACAATGTAGTAATGTTACATATTTGCGCATGCAACCATGCAGTTCTTGTCTCCTCATTACTAAGCAGGGGAACAGCGCTGCAGAAAATTAGAAGTGCAACTGAATGACCGAATGTTAATACAATTTCATTCATGTTCGTTAACATTCTCTGTTGGATAGTTGTGTGTCGGTTCATTTATGTTCATTAACATTCTCTATTGTCGTGTGCCGGTAAGTGCGCGTCGGTTCGTGATCGCGTTCAAAGTTTGTGAAAAAGTTATAAATTAATAATTTAGTGAAGTTTTCTTAATATTACTTAATAATTATGTGAATTTGTGAATGTAAAGTGATAAGTATATGTTAAAATGATAAAAATGATAAGTGCGTGCTATATAAGTAATTGTAGTGAACGTGTGCAAATGGAATTTAACAGCAGTGCACAATGTGCTGGCTCGGCAAACATGTTTCAGCATGCTCCTGTGAAAAAAGGGCTTTTGCACGAGGATTCCTAACAGCGCGTTATAAGCGAAGCAAATATGTACATACATACATGCATATATAGTATAATAGTAAAATTCAAGTTTGGTGAGAAATTTGCAATATTGGTGATATTTAATTGTTTTTGTCGTTCGGTCATAGCGCTACAAAATATACGATGTGCATATAATCGATATAAATTAAATATTTGCATGCAATAAAAGGTAAGGGCGAGCACATAAGTATGCATGTACCTATGTATATTTAATTTTATAACTGTTTATAGTCACGTTTTCATAATTTTTTGCTAACATGTGCTCCTTGCTATTGGAATCCCTTGCGCCAATTAATGCTTAGTTATAGTATTTTTTAGGTTTTTACGATTGCGCCCATCTACGAACTCGTAATTATTTTTTATTTAACAAGAAACGCACATACCAATTTTCATAAAGATACCTCAATTTTTACTCCAGTTACAGCTTGCATGTTTGGACGAACGGACAGACGGATAGTCACCCAGATTTCAACTTTTCTTGTCGCAAACCGGCAACAAACCTAAAATGAAATTCTCTACTCAAAGATATTCTCCGTTAAATGACCAACGAACGAAAAGTAAAGTAAAGGCTTAAAAAAAAGTTGAATTTTACTAAAATTAGTTCTGTCGTTTTTGAGCTGCCCAAAATTCGTTTTCTGATCAGATCAAAATACTGGTAGGTTACTATATGGACAAAATTTTATAATGATAGTATCATTTCGAGTATTTCGAGAAAAGCACTTTTAAAGATAACCTGATGAGCTGTTATTTGTATTTTTTGAATTAATAATATTTGCAATATTCACTAATTTGTTATTTAGTCGCACCTTTCTTGTTAACTATCCACGCATTTCGCAAACGAATGAGATTACCTCTAACATACCACTCCACCCTCAGACAACAAATATTTACGTTGAATGTAGTTTTCAATTGTTTTTCTTTTCTCCGCTTTAATTTACAATTACTTTCATTATTCTTTTAGTTTGCTTCAATTTCTTTATTCTTGCCATAAAGCTTTAAAGTATAAACACCACTTTGTTGCAAATGCCGTCAGCTATTGTTGTAGTCTGGCGACAGTTTTATTTTTATTTTGTTAAACAAATAAGCAACGCGAGATGGCGTGTCATAAAAAAGAGAAACAAACCACTTAAAACTTTTCATTTGCAAATAAATTTGTTCACTAAACCTGTGAAAATATTTTTTGTCTGTAAATTGCATATAAAACTAAATAATTTATTTGACAATATGTTTGTCAAGAGCAGAGCGTGAGAGAGCATGCATGAGTGTATTAGGAACAACAGGAAATGGCAAGAGATAAATGGAATCCTCTCACATCATCTAGGGTGTAAAATTTTATGTGTCTGGCATATTTAGTCGTGGACTTATCGTGCTTTTAGCAGTTCCTACATGTTTCGTTATATTGGGGGTGAACGGTGTTATATTTCGTTTTCAGCCATTTACAGTGTTGTAAGATGTAGTAAAGGGACTTGCCGTGAACAAATTTGGTTATTGTATGTAGTTTGAATGGTTTAGAAGATACATATATACAATAAACATTCTTTTTATTGGCATAGCCGAGTTTACAACAACGATAAAGTCGTTCTTCTCCTAGTCTCCATTAGGAGGGTTAGGATTGCATAAGTTGTCATCGAGGTTAGCCAACGGACCGGGAACCGTGGTGTACCGACAGAGTCAGACCATAGAGAGAGGGTTGTCAGATGTGCATGGTTAGCAGGACATGCAAAGAGTTAGTTAGTCTTATGCGGGGACTCGTTGTATGTTAGCTATAGTGGTTGAGTTTATCATATATCTCATTTGACTGGCAATATAATGTTTATATATAAAAAGTACGTGTCACGTTGTTTGTCCGCGATGGACTCCTGAACTACTGAACCGATTTTAGTATAATTTAGCACACTGTGCCCAGCACGAACCAACCTGGAAGATAGAATAGTAAACAATTAATAAATAAAAAATACAGTGAAAGCTCTATTAGTATATATAGTATGCATATAAATTTTAATTAAAATACAAAATTTGATTGTAATCCAATCACGATTTCGTCGAATAATGAATGTTAAATACTTCGCATCATTTTTGAACATGACACTTTCCTCGGCTTCGATCCTTTCAAATTGCGAGAGTATAAAATTTTCTCTTAGAACCGAACAAAGAAGAAGCTTTAGTGGAATTAAAGTAGAAAATAGGATAGGATCTGAGTTCGATGCTTGTAAAAGTCTCTCTTAATCAGATTGTGTATTCGCCCATCGAAAACAGGAGGATTAGATGAAAGCGAAATTGATCAAAATCTACAAATTGCTTCTGATAAGGCTTCTATTGTGGAGATAGAACTCTTAGACGCAAATTTAATTTTAAAACTATTATATAAATATATATGAATATGAATGAGTAAAGCAGTTGTTTGATTTGCCGCAATATAGTCCAATAGTGACCGCGAGAAAATATCATGAAAAGCACAAAACGAAATGAAATTATTATTAAAATCATATCGAATGCATGAAAGGTAAATACTTAGAAAAAACTCTAATGGCGAATCGGAATATTGCCTTTTTGCCATACTTTCATGGCTGGCTTGGCCGCTATTTCACCTTTCCCATCATAGTATCTGCATACGAACTGCTGCTTATGTCCATTTCTTGCTCTGCTCATTGCCACCTCTTGCCGTGGCAAGCGCTGAGTTGTCATTTGCAGTGTCAAATAGCCTTAAAGTATGCAACGGAATAATTCAGTTTCAGGAGCACACGGAAAACGAGAGCGACTATTGCAACCAAGGATACCCAGAATTGACTTACAACAAAAAGACTATTGACATAGACTTCTGGCTCCAATGAAGACTGCCCTCTGCGTTTGAGACAACTGAATGGTGACGGTGAGTGGCGCGGACAAATAATATGATAAAAAGCATAAAATGTGGCAATATAATATTGCAGCGCTTGTTGCAGCGTGACCAACGTTGATTGCATAAAGGAAATTAAATGCCGCTTGAAAGTGCTTTGGGTTCGTTTGCTTCTTGGCTACGTTTTGAGTGTGTTGATGGGCCAACGGAAATTGATATCGAGCAAAGCGAAGTGTAAAAAGCGGGTGGTGATTTTTGTGCTCTTTTTGACCAAGATGTGGGTGAAGAGCGTTTCTTTTTATTGTAACTACCGTTACTTTTCTTGCCATTTTGTGAGATAGTTTTTTGTTTTTTTTTTCTCATTCGTTTGCTCACTGCCGTCCTTGAACGCGTTGTTGTTCTTTTTCAGCTTCGACACTGTGCTTTTCGCTTGCATCTTGATTGCTTCTTGGTATTTTGTTGTCACTGTCGTGTTTTACTATATTTTGTTGTTTTCATCGGCGACTTTATCGATGCTCTTGATTTTGATTATGTGATCTCAATGCAGCGCTCGATTGCGTGGAGGCCAAAGCATGTCAGGGATTATGTCTCAAAGCAAGGGAAAGAAAGACCGCGTTGCAAGTATGCAAGGCCGCGGATATTGTTGTGTCCTCGCATGTAAAAATATAAGTACGTACTTAATAAAATACCAAATTTGATTGTACTCGTTTAACGATTTCGCCGCACAAGGAATATTGAATTCTTTTTAACAATTTTGTCTGCACCGAAAGGTATATCCCTGGCTTTAGTTCTGGCAGGTTTCAGAAGGATGAAATGTTTGCTTACACCTGAACTTAGCTCTTCCAGTCATTTCAGAGTCCCCATGTCGTTCCTAATCTCATTCTCTTGTTTCCGGAAAAAGTTTTATAACTCGCTGATTTTTTTAGGATGGCTTAACATCTTTATTACATGTTTCTCGGTTTGGATTGACGTAATTGTGTATCATTTTTATACGGAAGGAAATGGGGAAACATCAAGTACCATCACGCATACGGTTTAAGGCAAATCGGAAGTTTGAAAAGCTTTCTATTAGGTATATGGGGAAGGATTGACATCATTTAATCAATTTTTGACATACAGCCATAGACTCTGGCGTCCACATTTCCAGTGTCTAGGGATTTGACTAGTTATGAATCGATTTTGCCAAATTTTACACTAGAGATGATCCTCTAAGATCTATTTGTATACCGTAAAGTGAAAAATCAGATGGAATTTAAAATTGTGTTATATGGGAAGTAGGCGTGGTTGCAGTCCGATTTCTCCCATTTTCGAACTGTTAGATGAAAAAGTTAGTATGTACTAAATATGGTAGAGTATGTTCGAAGGTAAGTGATTTCATCCATCGCCCGGATATAAAATTTAAGTCTCACTTCAAGTGCTGCGGTTGGGGAAGTGCAAAGCCCAGACATAGGCGACTGATTTTCCTTAAATAGTTGAAGGCCCACCGAAGACTGCGTTGCCTTAGATGCCCAAGCAACCATTCTATAAGTAACAATAAGCCCAGCCAACCACGGCTACCCGCTTGTGACAAATATTTCAATAGAACTACACATTTTTTCTCTATGCACTAACACCAACGCACATTTTCGGGTTATTTTTTGTTGTATGATCACATGTATACGTGAGTGGGTGAAATATTCGCTCGGGCACACTCTATATGTTTATCCCCACGTTTACCCCCATGTTACCCACTGATTATCTAGTTTCTTACCCGCTGATGGTTGGCAGGGAGCCTTACAATCAAGGTATACAACCACCTCAAGATACCTGTCTTGCAGCCCTAGGATCTGCTGGCTGCTAGGCGCCTGCTAATCATGAGCGCCTTGGTGGCTTTGAACAGTGTTAAATCTACATGGCTACTTCACCATAAGGTTGAGTCTAATGTGAGATCAAGGAATTTGACCTCTTTAGACACCTCCGACTCTTTACCCGCTAGTGTAAGGGACCTCAAGCCCGGAAAAAGTCTTTGTAAAAGTGACAGTGGTTGTTTTTGGCGGGTTTATATTGAACCATATCTTTGCTCCCTCCAACGAACATTTACTTTTTTATAATTTATTTTACGAAGATTCTTGTGTGAAGTAACCTCTTAATTCTCTATTTAGTAAAAGTATTATTCGCGATTCGGACAATCAACATAGTTCACCTTAATTTCTGAAGTATACTTTTATTTGTTTATTCTGTCATAAGTTATGTAAGACATGAAGGCAAATGTCATCTAAAACTCGCAATTAGAATGCATAAGCAGCTTGGAAAGGGTAGCGACTATATTTGTTTCTTGTTCATATATGTACTTACATATTCATATGTATATGTATGCATAAATAATATATTATGCTTTCCTTACTTAGAATACAAATAGACAAATATATTCTTGAACCTTTTAATGCTATGTTCTATAGCCTTCAATAATTCACCGTTAATTAAATTGCATAGCATCGTTTACCGTTACAAAGCTAACTCTTCATTCAGGACTCACAGTGACTAAAAGCGCTGGTCCATCAATCGTATGCTGCGTAGGAGATGTGAACGAAATGTCCGTGTCATCATCTAGCGGTATTTTATGCCTGCATGTATTGCCAATACACACACATGTGAACGTACGAGTATAAGTAGTTATCGTTTTGGTTGCCGTTGGCTATTTCCTTTAATAGGTTTAGCGGCAATCCACTTAAATTGTCTCTACCTTGACTACATGACTACAGCAGGTGAGTGGCACAAGCGCATGTGCTATCTGATTGAATGCGCATTTAAGGCTGAAATGGCCAGCGAACATTTTTTCGAACAGAGTCAACAAAACAGCACATGCTCATCATTAACTATTACCGTTATGGGGTAAAAGGATGTGCGTTCAATGACCGCAAACAGGCAGCGCGGTGAAGGGGATGAAAGGCGATTTTATGATTGTTGTGAATGAGCTATTTTGCTATTTTTATGTGCATATTTACGCGTTGCTAGTATCATTACAAGTGGCGGCAGCAGGCAGCGTGAGTAGCTTTCAAGTATTGTTCGTAACGTATACGCATTGGCAGACCACATATAATCATTCATTAGTTGGTGGGCATGGTGAGGTGAATGCGCATGTGGAAGTACATTTATGTTAAATTATGAGTACATTTCGACTGATTTATTATTACTTAATAAGGTGCATTTTTGTGGCAATATTTCTGGCCGTTGAATAGCCCATTATTGGCGGATGAGTAGCCACGCGTGTCTTTATGATTCTTTGTGGTTACATTGGTGATTCCATATTCTGAATATTTCGATTAATGCGTTTATGGAAATAACTTAATTACATAAAAAGTGGCTTAAATTTATTATATTATTTAATTCAGTATAAATGATTTCCTCAGTACCATAATCTTGCAATTATTTTTACTTCCTGCTGTCAGAGGAGTTTTTATTCAATACCAAGTGTTGCTTTACTGCTAAATTTGGAGGAGAAAAAGTCAGGAAGTGTTTAATTCGGGTGCAACCGAAAATTTATACTCTTTCAAATTGCAAAGATCAAAGCTGGGAATATATATTTAAATGTGAAAAGATTACAACCACAACTAGTATTTTATTAACTTATGGTATAGATTGGAGACGGATCTGATTTCACAACTATAAACCTTTTTATATCTGAGATATTGCTACTAAAATCAATCTTATTAATTAAATGAGATATTTGTGATATAAACTGAACCAAATTTAGATCATATTTACAATATTTAGATTATAAGAGAATAAGGGACTCAGACCATGGTCTATACCGATTTCATCCATATTCAGCGCTAAACCATACTATACTAATAAAAACATTGAAATATCATTTATGTTAATCAAAAATAACAGTTTGAAGAAAGTCGAGTGTTTTTGGGTCTCCACTGACTGCGGATCAAAATCTGAAAAATGCGGATATATGCAACAACGACCAAAATTTTGGATATAATTCAAACATGTTTTTACGTCGCTAGTTTGTCAATTTCTGATTTCTTACATCTGTAGGTGATTGTACGTACAATAACTTCTAGAGAGATATTTTTTAGCCTTCATCCACGGAAATCCGGATGGCCGAAATCACTGCATCATTGAAATACTTTTTCATAGCGTCGTCGGTGATCGTGTGTAACTAAAAAAATATGTATTTTTTCAAACATTTAACTGCATATGTTTAAAATATTTATAAACATATCCTTAAAATTTCAAAACATTTGATAAATTATTATTTTTTTCAAATTTCCAAATGTGTCTCCCTTAAGGGGGTATTCTACTCTAGAATTTTGAAAAATTCGATTTTTTTCATATATTTATATATCCCCCAAAGGATTTTTAAAAATTAAAATTATTTTAAGAGCTACAGTTACTTTAGTGACGCAGTACCTAGCCCGGTAGGTAGGTAGACTCACTTTTTTAAACGCGTTTTTCTCGAAACTACTTTTTTCCACACGGTACCGGCATTATCTCAAGTTCTATACAACCGATTTACTTGAAATTTTGTGTGAACCTTCTTTATATAATCCTTTATCCTTTATCTTTATATAATCCTTAATCCTTTGTTTTTAATATTTAAAAAAAAATTCAGGAATTTCAAAAAAAAAACGTAAAAAATGATTTTTATTTTCAGGCAGTCGCCATTTTTCAAAAAAAAATTTTTTCGTGTTCCCTGAGGTAGGGACTATAACAGCATCCTTACTGATTAAGAATTTCTTTTGATTTTTTTCAGACCACCAGGAGAGTCAGGATCAATGTCACCAGGATGCGCCATTTTTTTACACCTGTCTCTCCCCCCTCTAATTATTTTAATTTAATTTTTTTTTTTTATAAAATTTTTTTTCTGTATTCTTAAGATATCAATAAAAAACACCATAAAAAATGGATGGTAAAAATATTTTTTTTTTTTTAATAAAATTCAAAAGACTGCCCAAAATTTGAGCAGTTCTAGAGTAGAATACCCCCTTAAAAATCACTTTAACTTATACATATGTGTGTCTAAAATAATGCTTAATGCTGTGGAAAAATATAGTTGGACCATATGTATATTGAACTCATTGGATTCTTTGTTCGCACATTCCTTTCTCAATAGAAATTCACGAAATTCACTTTCTGCGTCATTATTTCTGTTTACTTTATTCTTATCAAGACATTATCTCGCAAACAACGTGTCGAATCCTTGGTTTCAACTGGTCAACCTTAAATGTTTGATTAACTAATGTCATTTGGCTGACAAGCCTTCTAAAAAGTAAAATACATGGAAGATGAAATTACGTAGGTGGTCAATTAATACGACTATTTCTTGATAACCAAGATAATGGCTGATTGTTCCACACGTGCTCAACATGTGTCCTCTATTTCAAAAACAACTTAAAATCCATTTGCTGAAGCAACAAAGAGCATGTTACTCACTTTCATTAGGTATGCTGGCGTCGCGTTAACGTTTGTAAAATAATGATTCCCGATTTCCACGATGTCTTGAATCATATTATGACTAGCGATGTATATTGAATCTATCCTTACGACCCAGAAACAGAACAGAACAATGGTGATACTATTTGAGTGTTAAGCGTCATTCGTAAGAAGAAGCCGGAATTATGGCTCGACAATTCTTGGTTTCGCCCCACAATAAGGCACCATCGTATACTGCATTGACAAATGATTCGACAAATTTTGAACCAATATCGTGCCGCAAAAACCTTATTCGCTTGATTTGGCTACGTATGACTTCAGGTTATTCAGCAAACTCAAACGGCCGGGTTTTGAGTCAATTGAAGACATTAAACGTGAATCGCTACCCGCATTGAAGGCTGTTCCGGAAATTGACTTTAACAACGGTTTTGAGGATTGGAAAAACTTTGGCACAAGTGTATTGGGGACAACAGAGATTACTGTGAGGAGGATGACCTAGCTGCTCATTTGTCGGAACCGTCGATATCGGACCTCTATAGCATATAGCTACCATACCAAGTGATCGATTAAAAACCAGTCCTCTTTATAATTGACGAGATTTCTTCATGAAATGTGGTTTTTCTTCTCTGTAAGCCATATACATATTATAAAAAGTGGCTCTTGCTTTTCAGTCTCTGTGTAAACCATAACCTCATAACTAGTTGCCACCTGCCTAGTTTTATGAATTTTTTCAGTCGTAGTAGAAAATTTTGGATTTAGAGAAATGTCAAAACGGAGTTTGCACCATTAAAAAAAATTTACTTAATGAAATTTGCATCAAATTTGAAAGGCTTTTAGAAATACGTGTAATAAAAAATCCTATAGCACTTGCGGTTGAAGAATATTTCTAAATTGTTCTTTATTTTATAAATTGAGTTTTACCTGTTTTCATTACTTTTTAAAATTCACTCGCAGGCGAAGCTCTTTGATAATCTTTCGCGCATTTTCTGTTATATTTTTAACTGAAAGTGAAATTTCCCCAGCGATTATGAAAAATAAATGTCTGATGAGTGGTTAGCACCGAAAACGGTAATACAAAGGAAAATGAAAAATTTCTCGTTCGTTTGAATCACTCGAATAAAATACGAAATTGAGCTGAAAAATGGCCAGCTACAGCTGAAGTGGAGCAGAGAATGGGGAAACATCAACATCATATCAAATATATGTTTAGTGCTTATCAACTCATATGCGTGTGAAAAAATATATTTTTTTGAAGTCTTCACATCTTTCCACATCAATGGCGCAAAGCTTAATTTGCTTTGATTAAAATTCGAATTCGAACACAAATTCGTTTCACTTAATTTTGGCCCTAAAAATCATTTCGATTATTATGAAAATAAATGTGAGCTCGGCATTGCACCTATCTACATACATATGATTGTGTTTGTGTGCGTGTGTTTGCTGGATAATATGAGAGCAAGCGTGCGGACTTGGTGTGTCCATGCAAGCTCTGGGGAATATGTAAAGGCGTTGAAGCTAATGCCAGTGAATCATTTGCGAAGCAATCCAATTCCCAGGGAGTTTCAGTGCAGAGTAGAAGTTGGCGATTTCGCTTGTAGGCGACTAAAGTGAAATGAAATGAATGTGAGAAGAAAATTTAATGAAATAAGCACAAAAGCGGTTCGGCAAGCACTTTCATGCTCAAACAATGAACTGGAAAGCTCAAAGCAAACACTTTACACTTACATATATGCATTTTTTTATGTATGCATTTGTGTAGCAGCCGTAAATGAATCGATTCTTCAAAGTAATTTGCTGTAAATGGTACAATTGCAACATACATAGGTTGCACCGAAGCTATAACACCCTTCACTAATACAAAAGATTCCTTAAAATAACTTTGATCGGCCAGTTTGTAATGCAGCTTTATGCTACAGAGACTCGATTTGAATAGTTTCTTTTGAGATCGAATCATTGGCGGAGGCAATAACTCATTTTCAATTCGGCGAAGATATCTCGTCCAATCAAAAACCTTTCCATACAAGCACTTAATTCTGATCGCTCAGTTTGTATGTCAGCTATATGCTCTAGTGCTTCAATATCGGCCGTTACGACAAATGAGCAGCTTCTTGTTGAGAAAATGGCAGCTGAGAAATTATAGATCGATATCCTACAAACTAAGGAACTAGTTTGGGTATATACAGACGGATGGGCGTTCAGACCGATATGGCTAAATCGACTAACTTCCTCATGCTGAACATTTATATAATACATACACTTTGCACGGCCTCTAAAGTATTCTTTTGGGTGTCACAAACATATAAAACCAAAAATTGACAAAATGGTGGCGTTTTCAAAGAAAGTTGAGTTTTTTCTTTTTGGCCGGTCATTATATAGTAAACTAGGTACGTTATAAAGAAAGACAGAAAAATTGTATAGTGATCGAGTAATTTGTCTCCGAGTTATCACTGCAGCACCTGTGAAATGTAGTTTAGAGATAAACTCGTCAAAATATAAACTTAAGGAACTGAGTGAAGCGATTGGAATTTTAGTAGTAGATTTCTTGTGGGGTTACCACTTTAGTTACATTTGCATCCATATACTAACGCCATGCGATTAGAAATATATTTACACATAATTGCATAAATTTCTAAAGTGCTCTAAAGCTTGCTTGGTAGCCTGAGCAAATACAAAGTTTGTTCATGAATTAAAAATAACAGTTTATGCGTGGCGTTCTATTATTTGCTGTAACTTCACACTATTTTATAAAGTTATGTATGCATATACATACATATAATACATATGTATACATTGAGATGTAAATGTGTAAAAAGGCAAAAGAACAGCTGGTACGATGAGGATGTCGTGTCGCAGTGGAGAGAAAGCTGACAATCTACCTAACACGTGCGGAATAGGATAGATATCGAGAGTTGAAGAGGGAAGTGAGATGCATTTTCAGGCAAAAAAAAGTGCGAAGATAAAATGCGTGAATACGAAGAGCTTGACAATAGAAGGTTTCAAGACGGGAGCATACAGTTGTAGCACCCCCAGAGGGGATCTAGTGACTGATGGCCAGAGCATACTGAAATTATGGAGGAAGCACTACTCCAGCCTGCTGAATGCCGGTGAAAACATAACACCAGGAGATGGTGTTGACTTTGTATGGCACAACCATGAAGAAGTTCGAATAACAATTACCCGTCTCAAGAACAACATAGCGACGGATGGCCGCGAAGAACCGATAAGGAGCACCCATCAGCTTCTTTGTTTAAGTGTGCTCTGCCCAATCTACAATAAGGGTGACCCCACAATTTGCGCCAAATATCATGGGATTAAAGCCCAAGTTCTTCTAAACCTGGCGGAAGTTAAGTTAAAGAGGTCTAGATAATCTTCTAAGTTCATGGAGGTACATTTATCTCAGGTATAGGAGTTTCCAATGGCAAGCCATGCTAAAAAACGGGTTAAACGGGTTATTTCAGTTCCACCAAATGTTGATAATAAATGTAGTTTAGGAGAAAATATTAAATTCTTCAGCACTATCGGTTTATCAGAAAATATCATCGAGAGAGTGTAGTGTATATATGAAAGAGAAGTCCACATTTTTACCAAATTAATCGAATGCTATCGTCGATCATTCCAGGTGCATGCCCTCAATTCGTAGTCCTTATTTCGTTTGCCATGGTCGTCATCAAAAGGGGGGTCTCTCATCCGAGGCTATTTACGCTTTTTCATTGGGGGTGTTTTTTTACGTGGCGGGTCCCAAACCAAGCGCACAACCCTATGCAGGGGATGTTTCGCTTTCTCACTTTAGCTCGCCTTCAAACGGATGTTCTTAGGCTACCCAGAGGATACTTAGTCAAAGACCGGAAGTCGTGAGCTGCTTGAGTCATATGTAAAAGAATCGTTTCTGGCCACTCCCAAGTGAATGACGATCAGAGAACTTTCCTCACTTGCGTGAACTTCCACACATGACTCCATCCTCCATGATATGATATTGATATTGATATCATCGGCCTTAACACCCGCGTCGTTAGTTCTGCTTTCTCCAGACTGGACAAGGAAGCAAAAGAAATGGGTCTGGTAGTGAACGAGAGCAAGACGAAATATCTCCTGTCATCAAACAAACAGTCGTCGCACTCGCGACTTGGCACTCACGTCACTGTTGACAGTCATAACTTTGAAGTTGTAGATAATTTCGTCTATCTTGGAACCAGCGTAAACAACACCAACAATGTCAGCCTAGAAATCCAACGCAGGATAACTCTTGCCAACAGGTGCTACTTCGGACTAAGTAGGCAATTGAGAAACAAAGTCCTCTCTCGACAAACAAAAACCAAACTCTATAAGTCACTCATAATTCCCGTCCTGCTATATGGTGCAGAGGCTTGGACGATGTCAACAACGGATGAGTCGACGTTGCGAGTTTTTGAGAGAAAAGTTCTGCGAAAGATTTATGGTCCTTTGCGCGTTGGCCACGGGGAATATCGCATTCGATGGAGCGATGAGCTGTACGAGATATACGACGATATTGACATAGTTCAGCGCATTAAAAGACAGCGGCTACGCTGGCTAGGTCATGTTGTCCGAATGGACGAAAACACTCCAGCTCTGAAAGTATTCGACGCAGTATCCGCCGGGGGAAGCAGAGGAAGAGGAAGACCTCCACTCCGTTGGAAGGACCAAGTGGAGAAGGACCTGGCTTCGCTTGGAGTATCCAATTGACGCCACGTTGCGAAAAGAAGAAACGACTGGCGCGCGGTTGTTAACTCGGCTATAATCGCGTAAGCGGTGTCTACGCCAATTAAGAAGAAGAAGAAGTATCGTCGATCATAAGTCTGAGTAAACGGAGTGAAAGGCAAACTCTATGGCATCTTATGGCATTAAGTCTGCGCAAGCCAAGTAATCCACCGAAATGAGGCGGAATAGCTTCCACATTGTCTCAGAGGCTGAGATTGTTAAGAGTACAAAAAAGTTATGCATCGCTAAACTGATTCTTTGGGAGCTTGATTGCTTAAGTGCGACTTAATCTGCTCGGTCTCCTTCCCTTAATCAACCAATGTGCCAAATATTAATTTATGTTGATTTTTAAATAAAAAAATTGCTGAAACCGCACACTGTTTGCCGACTTACTTGAACAAACTTTATCGCTGACTAATAATGTGATCACTTTCCGTTGGGTTGGGTGATTGAATGGTCAGCGCCAGCGTACACACATACTTAGATATCCTACGCTTGAGTGCTTCAGTGCGGGGTTCAATCATAAGCTTATTTTTTGCTATTACTCCAACTGCACATGCCTTAATGCCTCAGTATTGAAGCTTTCATTATAATCCCGACAGCAATTAGCAGCTCAACTCGAGCACTTACACACATGCTTAAGTACAAACGTACATATGTATGCGTGTGTATTTGCGCATAACACTCAGTGAATGTTCATAAGTGGGATTTTTTCCCATATTTGCCGTTTGCATATGATTATGGTTATTCACATTAATTCAATTCATTTTCTCTTTTGACTCTGAATATTAGATTGACCATTATTGGCATAACCATCAACGCTTCCATTTGCACACACTTTTCGTTTTGCCCTTTTTAAGTTGCTGCTGCATGAGTAATGCTTCACATGGAATCCATGGTGAAAGTAATTAATCATTCATTTACAAGTGCCAACATGGAAAAGCTGAGATTTGCAGTATATATAGAATTCAGGGGTATTCAGCGAATATGCAAGTTGGCATGTATTATACCTTGTACAGGGTGTATTAATTTTGCCACGAAATTTGTAACATATAGAAGAGTATTCTACTGAAGGAGTAGTCGGAGACTACAGCATTTAGCTGCCATAGAACTGAACGATCGGAATTAAGTGCGAATCTGCGAACCAGGAACTACGTTTCAGTCTTTTCGGCTTTCAGCGCCTTATATTGATGATAGCTGGATACAACCCGAATACTAAAGCGCTCAGAATATTTAACATTAGTTCTTCTAAAAGGCTTTTGGGAAGGTATTGACGCATCCCAACAACTTTTCTTCTCCTTCTTATTTCTTCTTTATTGGCGTAGATACCGCTTATGCGTTTATAGCCGATTTTACAACAGCTCGCCAGTCGTTTTTTCTGTTTGACGCCAATTGGATATTTCAAGTGTAGCCAGGTATTTGTCCACCTGGTATTTCCAGCGGAGTGAAGGTGTTCTTCTGCTTTCCTTGGCGGGCACTGCGTCGGATACTTTCAGAGATGAAATGTTTTCATCCATTCGGAAGACATGACCTAACCAGCGTAGCCGCTGAACTATGGCAATGTCGTCGTATATATCGTACAGCTCATGAGCAAAGAACCATACATCTTTCGCAGAAGATCTCTCAAAAACTCGTAATGTCGATTTGTTAAATGGTGTCATCGTCCATGTCTCTGGTCCATATAGCAGAACGAGAATAATGAGTGACTTATAGAGTTTGTTGTCTTTGTTCGTCAAGAGAGAATTATATTTCTCAATTGCCTTCTCAGCCTGGAGTAGCACTTGTTGGCATAGTTATTCTGCGTTGGGTTTCGAGACTGACGTTGTTGTCGCAGGTAAAGTTAATGGTTCCAAGATAGACATCGAAGTCTTGACTATCCACAATGACGTGGGTGCCAAGACAGCTCGGAGAGGTCTTTCCAGATTCTGACGGATTTTTTGGTGTTGCTTAACGCCAGTTAGAGGATGGAGTCATTTGTAGAAGTTCACACAAGTGAGGAATGTTCTCTGAGCATCATTTAATTGGGGGTTCAGAAATGATTCTTTTAGAGCACGATATAGCGTAATGGTATCATATCTGAGTTGTTTTTTTTATTTTTTTATTTTTTTCATCTATAAAAAAAATTGTTTTTCCGATTTTATGCAGCCGACTTACAATTTCTCCATAAGTATTGTGTGTCGTTATGGTCCATTCGCCTATAATTTAGCTTATCTCCAGTTACGACTGAAATTGCGTAGTTGCAGATTTGTAGTTTGAACAGCCAAAGAGTCTAGGGCACGCAGATAAAATCGAGGAATTCTTATGGGAGTATGCTCAATGAAAACATTGACTCGTTTTGTGGGTAATTTGTTATTATCTTGTAACAACTACGCCAAATAGCCGAACGTCGTCTAGATCTAGAGATAACTCGTTTGAGTGTCATAAAAATACATATTTTAGTAAGGATCCTTTTGGTAAATAGGAGGTCACACAAATTTTCATCACTAGTTGATAAAGGACTTGTTTTTTTTTCTGCATATAATAGCGGATTTGTATTCAGTTAGCTTTCTATATATATGTAATTCATGAGTGTAATCTTCTAAAAACCTCGGCTAAAATTTAGTTCGAATTATTGTTTTTCGCACAGTTTCCTTGGTTACCACTTTCTTATTATTGATAGTAAAAGTCTTTTCTAAATCCCATAACAGAGTCGAAGGTGGTTTAGGCCCTGCACCTGTTAACTACATAGTCTCAAAACTTACTGAGGTCTGAAGTTTTGGACCTATTTAATCAATATAAAGCGATCAGATTCGTTACTATTAAAAATATTGAAAAATAATCATGGGAGAAGTCCAAAAACCAAGGCATAGAGGTTATTAGTATTAACTTTTATGGAATATGAATGTAAAGAAGCCTACAAAGCCACATTTACAATATGTGCTTAATCTCTAGTAAAGTACTTCAAGCTTTAAACGAAGCTCCCTCCAGTCTGTGTAGACTAATTCGTTTCAATTTTCCCAAACCACTAAGGATTCACAATTCATTCACTCAATCGTTTAGTTTGTCTGAAAATCTGGTCACGTGCGTACATTCGCTATCCGCTAACTGCAACAACAAATTGTGGAGGGTTAAAACATTAAACGAAATTAGAGTACTCTACTGGGTAACTGCTTGCTATGAGGAAGGCTCGATAGGTTCGATAGCGTACGCTGGCATTAAGTGTTGAAGACAACTTTCAATAGTCATTGAAACGAGCTTTATTTTTTGAGTAAATAATTATTTCTCAAGCTTTATTTGTGTTTGAGGAATACTTTCATATACTATACTAGGAGTTTGCCTCTACAACTAAAAATTATGCTCGCAATGTTTCAAAAAAAAACTCGCAACGTCGACTCATCAATCGTTGTCATCGTCCAAGCCTCTTCACCACTTAGCAGGACGGGAATTATGAGTGACTTATAGAGATTGGTTTTTGTTCGTCGAGAGAGGCAAGAGATATTCTGCGTTGATGGTTGATGGCTCCAAGATAGACGAAATTATTCACGACTTCGAAGTTATGACTGTCAACAGTGGCGAAGCAGTCAAGTCACTAGTGCGACGACTGTTTTTGTGATGACCCATTTGATTCGCTTCCTTATACAGTCTGGAGCGAGCAGAACTAACAGCGCGGACGTTGAACCAATGATATCAATATCATAGGCGTACGTTAGCAGCTGGACACTCTTATAAAAGATTGTGCTTTCTTGATTCAGCTCTGCAGCTCGAAAAATTTTCTCCAGCAGTAGATTGAAGAAGTCGCATGATAGGGAATCGCCTTGTCCTCGTTTGGTATTGAACGATTCGGAGATGTCCTTGCCGATCCTAGCGGACCTTTGGTATTGCTCAACGTCTTTTTACACATCCATATTAGTTTTGCGGGGATACCAAATTCACACATAGCGGTATAAAGGCAGCTCCTTCTCTTGTAAAAAAACAGCTTAAAATCGACGAAGAAGTGGTATGTGTCGACACTCTTTTCACTGGTCTTTTCCAAGATTTGACGCATTGTGAAAATCTTGTCGATTGCTGATTGACCAGGTCTATAGCCACACTGATAAAGTCCTAGTACTACAGATAACCATATTTCGGCCACTGTGAAGTCGATCAGCTTCAACACATTTCGGAATGCTTCATCATGAACCGTTGTGCTAAAGATACGTTCTTTGCACATCCTGGTGTTAAAGTCGCCAAGTACATTTTTGACATTGTAGCGGGAGCAGCTCTCATCTTTGGTCTCATCGTCTTTCTCTTTCGAAATACTTCGCTTTGAAGCTCTCTTACACAAAAAATCCCAATCATGGTAGTAAATGCCACAAGAACCTACTCATCCTTGTTCCATTCATCGCATTTTTTGGGCATCGGTGGTGTCAGCCTATACTCTTGCGAGGACATCAAGCAGCTGTGTAGTGGCACCTTCCCCAATAGGGGACTTGATATTCTCGGTACATTCCTTCAAATCGTAATCCCTAATGGGTTTGCCGTGGTCGTCATGGAAAGGTTGGTCTCTCATTCGACACTGTTTTCTTGTCTTTTATGTGGTGGATGTTTCCCTTTCTTACTTCAGCTCGTTTTCAAATGGATGTTTTTCTGCTACCCAGAGGATACTTGGTCTAAGACCGGAAGTCGGGAGCTGCTTGAGCCATATGTGAAATAATCCTTTATGGCCACTTTTAAGTGAATGGCGCTTAGAGAACTTTTTTCGTTTTTGTTTATTTTTTTGGCATATATTAAACCCAGTTGTTGGGCTAGATTTTTCAGTACGAAATACACTGACTCATCAAACCGGCCTAGCATTTTGAGAAAATTAAGTCTCTTATGGCCAGCGATGGTACAATGGCGATAAAAGTCCAGCAGGTTGCTATGAGATCGGGAGATACATACATACACGTACGTAGGGTATGTATGTAAGTGAGTATTCACTTATATGTTTATGGCATGTGCTTATAAAAAATTCAATAGTTGTAAATGCTGCCGAAAAAGTAAACTCATGCTTCACTTCACTACTCATATACATACATACAAAGCAATGCTTACATATTTATAAACACGTGGTTCATGCTGGCGCTTATTCGCCATTTCATTGTTAATCCAATGGAGGGAGGGGTGTGGACATAATTGGATGCGAAGCCGAATCGGAGAGGGTCTACTTACTAGTATTTAACGTAAGCGTTGTGGAACGCCGAACAACACATACAAACATACATACGCAGTTATACACACGCGTTTTAAAGCGCTGGCGATGACGAGTGAAATCGGATTGGTTTCCTTTACATTTGTTTGTGGCCTTTTACATAAATGCATTAAAGTAAATATTGGATCACCGGAATCCGCCGGTTTTCCACTTTAACGGTACATAACAACTCAAGTGTGTTTGTATATACATATGTGTAATAGTATGTGAGTTGGTTTATCACAACCTGCAACCTAGCGCCCTTCAACTTTGATCTCACATAAAATATGCCTCATATTTTTCCATTTCAATTCGACCGGCTGTTCTTTTGGACAGTTGGTCGGCACGTGCCAGCACAAAAATATTACTTTTTTTATATTCTGTGTTTGGTAAATACGTGTCTACGTGAAAATTATAGGGGGCCACGTGTCGCGAATGATTGTTTCGTCGGCTCTTGTGGTCTACCAGAGTCTTGTTGGCGGTACAAAGTAGTTGGTTGACCTTTGGATGGTGTCTACGTGACGGCAGCGTTGCATTGCATGCGCTGTTGTGGCAATATTGAAAGACTGAAGCACATGGCTGATTGGTGGTTCTGTAGTGTGAGGAGCTTAAATTTTAACTGGCGTGTGTAGTACTGGAAAATGTTGGCTTTAATATGTTTGCTTTAAGGACTTGGAATATTTACGGGTAAGGAAAAATTCAAGCAATTCTCAGTACCGGTGACATTTTTAGACCAAAAGAAATGACATGCACTATATAAAAGGGTATATTTTGGAAGAATAGATCAGCTGTTGAAAATAGAAAAAACCCTAAATATGATGCAATATGGACGTTTGTCTTTATTATGTCTTAAGGTTACAAAAGAGCTTAGTTTTATACTGTCTAGCCCATTCCTTGATATAAATCGGCCTACAAAACCTTTCCCCAATAATTTGATAGTTTCTCGCGTTGTATGATATTGATATGTGAAACCAATGAGTTTTTAGCCTTTTGTTCATAGACAATAAGAGAGTCTAAAATTTCCTCAAGACTGTTTTCACTTGATACACTGCAGTTCTTTTTATTATTTACTTTACTTAAACGCTAAACCAGAAATGTCTTTTCGCTGAAGAAAATTAAGAAAAAATCATTGCTGCAAAATAAGAAAAGAGTAAGTCAAAACAATTCCTCAAAGAAACTCTATACCTTTAAAAATACGCATTATATTTATACTCTAAACGTCGGATTCCCCACAAAGTAAGATTGTTTTTCTTTTTTGAATACGTAATTTATTGTTATGAATAAGAATTTTGCTTTATTATCTGAACACTGTGGTTAGCTCGAATGAACCTCAGCCGAGAGGATCAATTTTCGACCACTGTTTGCAGCAATGGGAGCCGAATATTCTTTTCCAAAACGCCAATCAACTAAGGTTTATCATAGACCTTGACATAAAACCTCAAAAAATAGTCCAGCGGTATTAAACCGAACGATTCTTAAGGCCATGCCACAGGCCCACGACCCGAGACAATGAGCTCACTAAAAAATTCTGTCAATAAATTGATCGTCCACATCAACATCCTCCAAATCAGACGTCAGTTTTGAAGATAGATGGACCAAGGCTTCCCTCTGCCCATAGAACACAGCAAATAGTGACGGAGGATGGAGCCATTTGTAGAAGTTCACACAAGTGAAGAAACTTCTCTGAGCGCCAATCAATTGGGACTGGACAGAGACGAGCTCTTTACTTCCGGTCTTAGACCAACATCCGGTCTTAGACCAACATCCGGTTGAAGTCGAGGCAAAGTGAGAAGGAGAAACCAGGGATGTCTGCTGCTTTGGGACCCGCCACGTAAAAATCACCCATAATGAAAAGAAGAAAGCAGCCTCGGATGAGAGATGCCCTTTTTGCTGACGAACACTGCAAACGTATTAAGGATTGGTGGATGGGTTCATTCGGTTTTTCGGCGATATTCTTCTTCACAGCAACAATTGAGCCTTCGGCGCGCATTGTATCATTAGAGTAAACCTGGTGCAAATCCGATCCATGGTTCTTCGAATATTGGACGCAGCGTGCGAAGCGTCGCACGAAACGAACCGTTATTTTAGACAAACAGTGTTTGTCCGGAAAGTTATAGGACTGAGTCAATTTAAAAAAAAATTATTGAAACAATCGTTACAATTCGTTAAAAACTTTCAAAATAGTCTCCTTCTGCGTCGATGCAGCGATGCCAGCGCGATTTCCAAGCATTGAAGGCGTCACAGAAAGCATTCTCCGGAATAGCCTTGAGAGCCGAGTTAAATGCTGCTTGGATCCCCTCTGTCGTTTCAAAATGCTTTCCTTTCATCGGCCTTTTCAGAGATAATACTCAAAGATCCATAACACGTCACCTGTGATTACGTTATTCAAAAGTTGGCCACTCGCCGCAATTTCTGGTCATCGTCAAGTGTTTCGCCACAATGTTACGAACCACAAATTTTAATAAATTTAACATCTTGGACTTAGTCGACGGTCTGATTTCAATACTTTGCGCATACGAGTCACATTGTCGGTGTTTGTCGAAGTCGCAGGTCTCCCAACACGGTCTTCATCAGCGACCTCTTCCCGGCCATCCAAAAAGGCCTGGTGCCACCGAAATACACCACTTCTTGCTAAAGCAACCTCTGGGTAAGCTGCGAACGAAGCCGAATCGACCAATAATGAATGCTGGGTCTCGAGATTGGTGATGCTGTTGGGAATAGTACGCTCTGTAGATCGATTATGTTGACCGTAAGTTGAGTCAAGTATCTTAATCTAAGAACTGTTACCAAAACTATGATAAGTTTGAAACTATCGTTTGCCTCTCGTAAGTTTCGAGCAAGTCAGAACCGAAATAAAAGAAAAATTAACTTAGACCTGAATCACCTAATGGCCCTTCCGTAGTAGAAAAGCATTACTGATGCCGCTTTTGCTCTCAACAGAGTGTTCGATTTGCCAGTTGGACATCAATCGTCTGTCGGGCACTGTAAATTGGATGCACGTAAATTACAACAACAAACCATACGAGCGTCCACCAAAACTGGACCTCGTCGGAGTATTGGACTTTACATAAATAAAAGTGTGTGTGTGTGTGTAAGTGTAAAATTGCATATGCATTTGTATATGTATGTACTATATATAGGTGAGTGCTGTTGTAGCATTACTGTGCCAACGGTTTGTTAGACGACTGCATGTTGCAACTGCAATCACTCGAGCATATACGAAAAGACAATAACGAATTGTCCATTGATTGCTTTTGACTAAATTGATTGTAAAACCAGAAAATACTCGCAATGCGGCAGAAACGATTGCAGCAAAATTCGTCAAACACATACATACAAACACACACAGGCATACATATAAAGAGACAATACACAAATTACTGTGGAGGCAATATAGACTAACTATACTATACATATATATAAATATATATGTTTATATATATCTATGTATGTTTGTGTTGAGTGTGTGGCAATTTTGGGTTTTGCTGGGTTTAAAGCAGAAAAGAAATCCCGTTAGCATTACATTTTTTGTTTCCATTCTCTTGCGAAAGGCCTCTTCCGAAAATCGGATTAAATAGGTGGGTGATTGAGCATACTAACTCACACACACATACATATAATACATACACACACACACACTTACATGGGAAATGTACGAAAATTCGTTTATGCGGCATTTTTGTGGCATGCAAACCACTTCGGCACTATTTACAACTTGCTTGTATGTACATACATACATACATATGTATATGTATGTATGCTCGTTGGGCTATAGGCAGGTGACGTTTGCATGCTCAACATATCCCTATGGTGCTCATAAATTTTAAGCCAAGCAATTTCTTTGTTGTTCTCCAATTGTGTTAGGTCTTAATGCGGTTGCAAATGCTCCATGCAACAAAAACAAAAATAAGTTCCACTCCAATTTTTTTGTCTGTGGGAAAATGAGCGCAACACAATGATTCTACTTTCGACTTTGCATTGTCTAAGTTTTGCTGCAGTGGCGAAATTTAATTTACCACAGAATATCTCACATAATTCGGAATTGCAATTGATTTGTGAAATGAAAATCTACTTTTAATTGGATGTGAAGGCGTGTTGCGGTTATGTCCGGTTTGAAAGAGAATGACAGTGAATGGGAATGAGAAAATTTCGTTTTGAGCATTTTGAAATAGTTCAAGCAGCTGCTTTCGGGGGAAGCAAAGGTTGTGATGCTTGAAACGGCTGTTTTAGTAATTGCTTATAGGTGTCATAATTACATAAATTTTCAATAGAATGTACTTTACTGCTTTAAGGTTCTCAATTGAAGTGACTTTATTGCATATCATTCAATATCGCATATAAGGTTCCATCGAGCTTACTGTGTGAAAGATCCAGCTTCGTTCTGGATATTATATCAGATTAAAGTCTTACTTATCCAGAATTGACTTTGATATATCCGACATATGTCCAGCGTGCAACGAGTCCTCCCATGACACTAACTAACTTTTTGCATGCGCTGCTAACCTTACACATCTGACACTTCTCTCCCTATGGATCATGTCGAAACCGCACGTTTAATCGGCCTATTATTGGATGACATCGATGAAAATTTATTGGCGTACGCCCATGACTCCGGCATCATTAGTCATAACAACCGCGCCGTTAGTCTCTTTTCTTCAGCTTGGATAACGAAGCGAAGCAAAGGGGTCTGGTAGTGAACGAGGGCAAGGCGAAATATCTCCTGTTATCAAGTAAACGGTCATCGCATTCAAGACTTGACTCGCACGTCACTGTTGACAGTCATAACTTTGAAGTTGTAGATAATTTCGTCCATCTTGGAACCAACATTAACACCAACAATAATATCAGTCTCGAAATCTAACGCAGAATCATTCTTGCTAACAGGTGCTACTTGGACTGAGTCGGCAATTGAGAAGTAAAGTACTCTCTCGCTGAACAAAGACCAAATTCTACAATCATCCCGGTTCTGATATATGATTGAGAGGTATGGATTGACAGCATCTGATGAGTCGGCGTTATTAGTTGTCGAGAGAAAGATTATTTGGAAGATTTAGGGTCCTTTACGCATTGGCAACGGCGAATACCGCAGTCGATGAAACGATGAGTTCTTCGAGACGTACGACGATATTAACAGAGGTCAGCGAATTAAGAGACAGTGGTCCGAATGGATGAAAATACTCTAGTTCTGAGAGTATTCAACGTAGTGCCCGCCGGGTAAGCAGAGGAAGAGGTAGACCTCCACTCCGTTGGAAAGACCTCGTGGAGAAGAACCTGTCTAGTTTTGGAATCTCTAATTGGCGCCAAACAGTGAAAGAGGAAGAACGACTGGCGCGCTGTTGTAAACTCTGCTATAGTTGCGTAAGCAGTGTTTACGTCAATAAAGAAGAAGAATACGTTATTTCACACTAGGGCTTGCTTAAAGCCTGATAGCCCTTCTTTGATATAATGGTCTGCAGTCTTCCCCTAAAAAAATCGGTAGATTACGAATTATGAGACTTATACCGGCCGGTCATCAATTACGCATCACCGGCTTGGTTGCTTTGAAGTAGTGGGACGCAGGCGAAGAATCTTCGGACGTAGAATATTGTACTGTATAATAACTGTGTTCCACTTATCAGTTGTACTGAGTATATATAATATATTCGAAAATTTATTATGGTATCTTTAATGATAATGGAGTGTTCTGTAATAAATCCAATGTAGCTGATGGAACTAATAGACGTTTGGGAACAAGGAGTTGTTGTGATCTAATTCACTGGGGCCCTACTAAAGAATATTATAAAATATTCATATGTCCTGAACATTGCCGTTCGATAGAAGACTCGATCTCGAGGGCCTCGAGTAGGCGAGTTATCTCCACTTCTCCGGACTTCAAATAGGAGTTGGTGTCTTTCAGCTAAGTAGACACCAAAATCGCCTTCCGTCTATCAGACCACTGCTGTGCCTTCCCAGCGGAGATCACAACAATTAAACAAAAGCTTCTGGTTCTGACAAAGAGAGTGCTCAGGAGTGTGCCGGTGGTATCACAATCGCCCTTTAAAGGCTGTGGTGTGTCGACAGACAGCCACTACCTAAATACCAATAATTACCAATTTCACGGTAAATGAAAAGTTATAATAATAATAAAAACGATTTTTTAGGTACTTAATCGCAATTATATTAACCCCTTCTAGTTTTGCAAATAATTATATTAGAGTAAAACAAAAAAATTACATCTTAATACCTATTTCGACTTCTTTGCGATATTTAATAAGCAAAATTCCAAGATATTCTAAGTTTTTGGACTAAAATATTTGTATTATTTTTTCCAGGTGCTCATTCCATAAATGTTAAACAAAAGCTTTTAACGAACTTGCAATTCAATTTACAATTTCTAGGTAAGTCCTTGTGTTTATTTATATACAAGTATATATATGGATGCATATTAGAGCGGGTCGATTTACTGGTAGCCAAAAAACGAAAAAATCGCGTATGCGGGAAATGTTCTATGGAATCTATCCGTCTTCATTATGAACTTGGACGTAGAGACTATGGGTCTAAAACCAATTTAAGCCACCAATTTTTGAGTCGAAGTTTTTTAGTGTTCTTAAAATTTTGTTCATCAGTTCTTGAAATATCCGAATGAAATTTAATACGTAGGTGCATTTAGATATTTAGAGTGGGAGCGGTATTATCCGCATGGGCTTTAGATTATATACGGTTTGATATCATACAATCGTAATGGCCAGTCTACCGGCCCAAAACGTGAAATTATATGCTCACCGAAGTGTTCTCTCAAGAAATCCGTTGTTTGATGCGATCTGCCGTCTTGTTGAAATTAAATTTCGCTTAAATCACGAGCTTAAATTTCAGGCATCAAAGGTAGGTTTTCATGGCGCGATAACCACCACTGGCACATAAACCATACCAAACTGTTGTTTTTTTTGGATGAAATAGCAGATCTTGAATCTCTTCAGGTTGCCCTTTATCAAAAATTTGGCAATCCTGCTCGTTTATATACACACTGAACCAGAAATAGACTTCATATTAATCAAAAGTTGGCGAGGAAAAATCGGATCTTCTTGGAACTTTTCAAGAGCTCTGTAGTTTGAAAGATCTCGACAAAAAATGCGTCAAGTCATTAGTTCGAGTTGCTGTGAATGCTGCCGAAGCGACTCTTCACAGCCTTTGTGTACACTCTCAGGTACGGCAGCTATGTTTTCTTCACCACGTTCTGGATACTATCTATTCGGTCGAACATTATCCCGCAATGAATGTACGCTCAATAGGCCGATTATGTTGACCATAAGGTGAGCGAAGTGCACGAAACAAATTCTTTACACAACGTGAACTTCCGTAATAGAGTGGAACGAATTGTAAACGTTGTTCAGGCGAAAGTGTTTCCACGATGAAATGCCAAATATTACTGTACAAAAATAATATGAGAGTTTAATACGATTTACGCGCGATCTGTGAAAAAAGGCTATTGAAAAAAGTACCTCTACTTGGACCGTTCTTTATATCACCTATCTCTTCAGATTTTTTAAACTTCGCCTTAAAATCCTCCGGCTCGAAACCGGCCCACAATCTTTTAAGCAAAGTTGTTCAATTATGGAAAAAAATCGACCCGCTCTAATGTGTGTAAATGCGTAAAACCATATGTACATTTGCATACATGTACCACCTTTGCATTGAATTTCTTTATTTACATTATTTAACTATGGCAATTTGGTCAGAAAATCAATTTAAATACCGCAAAGACTCTTGTCTTTCGAAATAAATTCACAAGACACCTGTGTAGTCAGCTAACTGAATTAAATATTTGTAATACCTTTTTGAGAACATGTACACTGTACATATGTATGCGTAAAAAAATAAATGCTTGACCGATATTTAATCACTTACCTTCGATTGGTTTCGAGCATTTCGAAAGAAAGAAATTTTGTGGCTTGGAAAATTTATAAATGTAATTAGTAGAAGTGGTTAGCTTTTTGTGGGTGGAGAGAAATTTAAGCAAAACACAATATATATAAATATGTTGGTTCTTACCGTGAATTTGGTACAGTAACTTTATGAGGTAAATTAATTTTAGTGTCTACACGAGTTTACATATTCTTTATGTATGTACATATGTGCTAAATTTAGTTAGAAAGGAGGAAGTAACAAATACTGTTTTTTAATATCAAAGATAGGAATAATATATTTGAGTATGGAGTTAGAATAAAAATATAAAGAGAACACTAAAAGAGAAAAAACAAAAGTATTGCATAATGACAGTAATGGTAATTCAAGCAACCTTGGATCGGTTTCGCGCCACCTTTATTCGTTGGATTATGTGTATCCTCAAAGACGAAGAACTATGCACACCAAAGACCTAAATGACTCGGTCCAAACGAGATGGTCACGGATCGCGATTCTCACAAAAAAACTTTATTCAGCGATGAAGTTTATCTAAAATCGTCACATTTGGAGGGATGATAATCCACAAGCCATTGTTGAGAGTTCATAGCATCCTAAAAATGTCACTGTTTGCAGTGTTCTATGGGCAGTGGGAATCAGTGGTTCATATTTCTTCGAAAATGAAATCGATCACAATGTTACAGACAATGGGAACCCTATAGAGCCATTAGTAATGACTTTTTCGTACCTGATTTAGAAGATGTTGATGTGAACGATCTTTGTTTTCAACAAGATAACAACGAAACAATTAATTAAACGCGTTCTTCAATAAGAGCGCTACAAAAGCGTACATTCGATGCCATTGTATATGGAACTCGATTTCTTTTGCATGGGCATCACGTACACGCTTGCAGAAGTCCTGACGCTGAACCCAATTTTCGACGGTTTTTAAGCATTCATCGGCCGATACTGCAGAAATTTCGCTTTCGATATTCCCACGAAGTTCATCAATCGGCTGGCTTGTTGGCATGGACCATAGACTTGACGTAGCCCCACAGGAAATAGTCTAACGGCGGCAAATCGCATGACCGAGGCAACCAATTGACTGAGCCATTTCGTGAAATAACACGTTCACCAAACTTGGTTTTCAATAAATTAATTGGGACATGGGTGTGTGGCTTGTGGCGCCGTCCTGTTGGAACAATATAAAGTCTAAGTCTATATCATCCTATTCGGGCCAAAAATATTCGGTTATCATTGAGCATTCCCAATAACGTACCGGTTTTCAATATCACGGAAGAAGTACGGTCCAATGACGCAGCCGACCCATAAACAGCACCAAACCGTAATTTTTTCGGGATGCATTGGTTACTCTTGGAATACGTGTGGATTGTTACCTGATCATGCGTCATCGCTGAAGATGATTTTTTGATGAAAATCCCGTTCATTTTCAAATTGTTGCTCGAACATACGACGATTCTGGTGGTCAAGCGGCTTCAGTTCTTGCGTCAATTTGATATTGTAAGATCTTTTCGTAAAATCCATAAAAATGACATCACAGAGATGCCCAACGTTTGAGAACGATGTTTGAGAGACTGTTTTTTTGGTATTCCTCAATTGATACGCCAGCGGCAGCAATATTCTCGACACTACGGGCACCTCTTTGTCTCACTAGCAAGGGAACATTTTGGATTCAAATTTTTCCACTGGACACTCAATTTTTGATCTGATAAGACGATTATGGCGACCATAAACTGGATGTAGGTTAAAGTTGAGGTCATCGGATTGGATGGTATGGTAGGGGCGAGTAGAAATTGGTTCCTCTCATAATGCCTTTAAATATTTTGTATAACCAAACCACAAAGTTGAACTCCGAACTCGTTTTTGTAAAAAAGACAATTAAATTTAAAGTGTCATACTATAAGTCAAAAAGCGCAGACTGCAAATTCTTCACCCTCTAAAACTCTGCGCTTCGATTGAATATTTCACCACAAAGCAAGTCAATGATACCAAATTGGAAAATTTAAAAATAAAAGCAACAACTGCAACTAACAACAACCGACACATGTGCAATTTGAGATTGCAGAAAGAGAGAGAGAGAGAGTTGAAAGATTGTGTGTGTGCGAGATGTCAAGCGGGACGACACATATGTCAAATAAGGCAATGTGTGACAAGTTGTCAAACAAGAGAGCAACAAAGCAGACAAAGCGAGCAGGAGGACCACATGGAGTTCTAAGCGAATCAACAACATAGTTGCAAATGCATGAATGAATGGCAGACAATCCGCCAGGCAGGCAGACAGCAGCCAGGCAGGCCGGTCCAACATTGCGAGCCCAACATGCAGGCAGCCACTTGCCAGTAAATTGAATTTGAATCGGGAAAAGCGCTTCTAGGCAGCTTTGTTCCATTGCGTTGCAACTCGTCACTCGCCCACCTCTCGCCGCTGCTCCTTTGTGCCGCTTGGCTGCTCCAATTTGGCATCTTCAACAAGGCAGGACCACTTCTCCTTCATTTTTTGTGTGTTATTTTTTTCACAATTATTCTCAGGCACTCCGCACACTGTGCACTCGAGTAAAAAACAGCAACAGACATGTGCGCACAGTGTGTGTGCTAAAAAAAAAAACGGATCGGAATGAAATTTTTTGGGAAGAAATCATTTGAAGTACTCATTCGGAATTCGTCACTTGTGCTCATTGCAATTGTGGTTGTTGTTGCTGTGCATCATGTGTGATTCTACCCAACAGCAACAACAAAGGCAGGAAACAAGTTTTCGTATTTGCAGCAGTTGGTAGTGCTGCTGGCCAAACAACTCTTCCGGCTGCCTCTCTTAAGCATACTTCAGCTGTTTTTTGATTGAATCCTGTTGACTTGTTTTCTTCAGGGGTTTTGTTCAAATTTTTAGGAGAACTTCAAAAATAGAAGAAAGCCACATGACACAATTGGTCATTGAAGAAGTTCCACTCAAAGGCGCCACTTCTTGAAGCCAATCTGCTCGGCTTTAAATTGATTGTTGTCGGCCTCGAGTACTTGCCACAAGTGTATGTTGCAGTTGCCACTGCTGTTGTAGTTGCTGTTGCATATGTCTTACGCTGAGAGTTGGAGCAAATTCTGCTGTTATTGTTGTATTTGCCTTGTCATATTTGATTGTGTGCATATGAGAGTGCTTTGCTGTATTTATTGAGTTGTGGTAAAAATTTAGTGTGGATATTTGGGGTCTTATGGACTTCAGCGGATATTTTTGAGTTGTCTTTGCTTGGAATACTGTAAAATATATCTGAACTATATCACATCATAAAGAAAGGCCAGATCTGATAAAATAACTATATTTTTGACGTATTAAAAAAAGTATCGGCCTTTAAATTAGGCTCTTGAGTCAAGCCTACTCGTACCAATGCTTAGTCTAATTTTCCATACCCTCGTACATTTCCCATAAGCCTCGACTCCTAGGAAGGGCTTATTTTTGGAGCGCCATTCGCTAGATTGTGTGACAGTTTAGACACCATATTCAAAAAACCAAGTCTCGTCAGCAGTAATGATGCGTCCTCAGCTCCACTGTCATGGCTCTTTTTTTCGCCCTCTACTCGACATAGGTTTTCAATGACCATAAATCTTCCGCAGAACCTTTCTCTCGAGAGCTCATAACGCCGGCTCATCAGTTGTTGTCATCGTCCATGCCCTTGCACCAAATCGCAGGACGGGGATGATCATTGACTTACTTCTCAATTGTACTCAGTTAGCCTGTAGCATCTGTTGCAAAGAGTTCTGCGTTGGAATTCGAGGATGAGGTTGTTGTTGGTGTTAATGCTGGTTTCAAGATAGAGGAAATTATCTACGACTTCAAAAATATGACTGTCAACAGTGACGCGGGAGCCAAGTCCCGAATGCACTGACTTTTTGTTGGATTACAGGATATATTTCGTCTTGTTCAACCTGGGTAAAACAGAACCAACCGCGCGATTGTCATGCCCGATGATGGCGATGTCATTGGCGTATGTCAGCAGTTGTGTGCTCTTGTAGAAGATTGCACCTTCTCTATTGAGCTCTGTAGTTCGAATTATTTTCTTTGGCAGTAGATTGAGGAAGTCGCACGTTACGGAGTCGCTTTGTCCGAAACCTCGTTTGGTATCCAACGGCTCGGGAGGGTCTTTCCCGAACCTGACGGAGCTTTTGATATTTCTCAACGTCAGTTTACTCAGCCGTACTAGGCTGTGGCACATTGTGAATATCAGGTCAGTTGTTGATTTTCCAGGCCCAAATACACACTGATAAAGTCCAATCAGTTGGCTGACGATGGGCTTTAATCTTTCACACAATTAGCTCAATAGAAATTTATATGTAATATTAAGGAAGCTTAGCCCACGATAGTTGGCGCAGATTGTGGGGTCTCCCTTTTGGTGGATTGGAGAGAACACACTTAAATTCTAATTGTCGTGCATGCTTTCGTCAGACTATATTCTACAATGACGCTCATGCATGCTCCTTGTCAGTTCTTTGCCGTCGTATTTGAATAAGTCGGCCCCTGCCGCTTTTTTCTTCTGTGCTCTGCCCAATCCACCAACAGAGATACTTCTCATGATCACCACTATGTTTAGTTTTCATCTTAAACGAATAAAATTTAGCCAGGCTACTGGACAGGGTCTTAGATGAATAGGTATTCGTGATTTACGTGATTTCTCCGAACTACACATGACTGAGTTATTCCGTTTAATGATACAAATATCTTATAATTCTGCAAGAACAAATAATTTGTTTTAACGATTTGTGTGACCGGGCCTTACGGACGTACCCATAAACCTACGAGCACTGATACAATCAGTTATACACTTAGCTCTTTTTGCTGTACTTAATAACTTTATCAAATGTTCCCTATCACTACAATACATACCCCCATACCAGCAGAACCTTTCCTACACATCTCCTCTTCCTTGTTTCATTTAACATTCCATCATATTTTGCTTAGCAATTATTTTCAGTTTGGTTGTAAATCTCTTTAGAAAGAACAATAGCGCTGTTGATTGGTAAGCACTTCTTCTCAACTTCCTATTTTCACTTTGTCTATGCGTACTTCAGTCCATCCTCGACCGCACCTTTGTCTATGAGTTCCCACTCCAAGTATTGGTTTCCTCATCCTGCGACTTTTGGCTTGCCGGTTCACCTCTTTCTCATTTGACTTTATGGCCTTTTGTCTTTAAGTGTTGCTTGATTGTCGCATTGTTTTGTTGTTTGATTTATTTTGATTTCCCTAAAGTGAATATGGCAACAACACTTACTTGCTGTAGCGATAGCGAGAGGCGCCATGCGGGAGAGATGAATGAGTCACCACTGTGCTGACAATGCAATGACACTTCTTTCTCTGTCAACACAGCGATGTGACAGTGGAAGACTGCATGAGAGTGGAGGAGCTTAAGCTTATATGTCGCTTCGTCACTTCGCACCTCCCGTGGTCATTGCTGTCGGGGAAGTAATGTGTCAAGTGGTGGTTTACAATTTAGAGTGGGCACTTTGTCGTCTGCAACAGAGTCCCAATTGTCGCCCGCAATTACAATGGAAAACTTTATGCAAAAAAAAAAAAAAAACAACAGAATAGTGAAGTGGTTGCGAAAGAAGAATAAAAATAAGAAGAAAGAAAACTTTTGTTGTGATTAAAAAAATGATGAAAAATAAAGTTGTTGTTGCTGTATATAAAGTGTTTGCCAATGTGTTGCAGCGATTCGATTTACATCATAAAAAGATCTAATTAGGTTTTGGTACTAAGAAGTTTACTACAGGTGTGGTAATAATGTGAAACCGGCTGAGCTCTGACGATTCAAATTCCAAATCTTATTCCAAAACCTTCATTAATCAGTAGAACAAGCATTCGACCCATTTAGGCTCAAGTGAAATAAAGATTAAGTAGACAGGCGTCAAGTCATTAGTAAATTGGATCCAACATACGAAATTTTACAGAATTATGTCACAAAAATCGGACTGGATTCAGTGAACACAAAGCTGTCTTTTGGACTTAGTCGTATTTATAATAAGAAATATTTGCTTTAACTGAAAGCCTAATTAACTACTGACTTAAAAGTGCATTCGATGCCATTGTGTATGGAATTCGATTTCTTTTGCATGGCTACCATGGACATGCTTACAAAACTCCAGACGCTGAATCCAATTTCTGACGGGCTTCAGGCATAAATCGGCTGATACTGCTGCAATTTCACGTTCCATATTCGTACGAAGTTCATCAATCGTCGTTGGCTTGTTGGCATAGACTTGACGTAGCCCCACAGGAAATACTCTAACGGCGTCAAATCGCACGGCCGAGGCGGGCAATTGACTGGGTCATTTCGTGAGATAACACGTTCACCAAATATGGCTTCAATAAATCGATTGTGATATTCGCTATGTGGCTTGTGGTGTCGTCCTGTTGGAACCACATATTGCCCAAGTCCATATCATCCAATTCGGGCCATAAATATTCGGTTATCTTTGAGCGTGCCGTATTTTTTTCAGGATGCAATGGTGACCCATGGAGTACGTGTGGATTACTGCCTGACCAATAACGCATGTTTTGCTTATTGATGAAGTCATTCAGCCAAAAATGAGCTTCATCGCTGACGATGATTTGGGTCTTTCTAGCGGCAACAATATTCTCGACACTACGGGAGCTTCATTGTCTCAATGGCACGTGGACATTTCGTACTATGCCTGTGGATTCAAATCGTTTGGTGAGCTCAACTGCTGATCTGACAGAACGATTATGACGACCAAAAATTGGACGTAGCGCTCTTAAAGTTGAGGCCACTGACTCCGAATTTCGGTAGTAAATTTTAATAGCTTTGACTCGTTGTTGGATCGTATATTTTTCCATGATGAAATGGTAGGCCTTATCGAAGAGAAATTTCAAAAAAATGAGGAAAAATATGGCGTCGTTTGCTGTCTATATCGGTTTACTTTTGTAGCGTCCCTATTGAAAACCCCGTAACATATAAAAGATAATGAAAAAAGAGAAGAAAGTTTTGTTCAAGATCTCCAGAGCTGAGGTGTTCACGTCATTGTTCACTTGGTTCTGTTTGGTTTCCAACAACATCAAGCGGCTCACTTTGGCTCCGAAAAACATATTTTACAACAAACAGGTCTTTAAATTCAGACGAAATACTCTCCACGGTTGTTAACTATTCAACAACTTAATACATTGGACAGACTGCGGTGTGTAGTTGGGCCTCACTGAGAAAGCTGCAAAGAAAGTCCAAAGGAGTTCCAAGAAATTATAATATCTTTTTGGTGGTCTTAGTCCCCTATTCTATTGGAGACTGTGATAATATTGACTTAGAACAGATATCAGGTAGTCATACAAACTACGTTTTGTGCTAGAATTTTAGAATTTACTTTGAGGGATGACCAGTCATTAAAAGTACTCAAAATATCAGTTCTTAAAAAGTCGGCTCTTTTATATACAAACATAGGGACACTCGTATGGATATCTTCCCTGGGGGAAGCCAGTGCAGGAGTGAATTGTCTAGTTAGAAGAAATTCTTTGAAAATTTAGTTTCTTCAGGAATTTTCTAGTCTGAGGTCAGGCGGAAAAGATTCGCTTATACAAAATATGGCTCTTCCGACTTCATAACCGACAAATAATAAGAATAAGCAGAAGCCTTTCTTCGAAACTATATTGTCTTATACGTACTATTTTGTTTCCCGATAACGGTATGAACCATCCTCTTAAAAGTCAAAAGCCATCGACATAATGGGAATTCAGGTTCATTGCCTGATTAAGTGATTAATCGAATACGTATTGCGCCAACACCCGCTCACAGTATATTGCGTGTAAATGCAACTCTGGTTGATGGTGAAATTCCATCTTTATTATTACTTTTATCATTAAACATTGCCATTTCAACGAGACAGACAAAATAATTACCATCATCAGCGGAGCGTTTTCATAAACGGCCACATCATCATCCTTACTGTCAGCGCTGCCGTCAGCCGTCAACGCCTGTCATTAACATAATTTAAATGATAGCCATTGTGTCAACCCTATTAAGTGCACGCATACATATATACATGTCGCTGCAGTCCTGCATCCGCCCGCAAACGCCACTCACCGCCCGCATACAATGGACAGACCTGGAGTCTCTTCAGTGCGTCGTTCTTCCTCGATAAAACGGCGACTCGATGCGCGTGGGCGAAGGTGTTGTTGGCGCTCCCAGAGATTGCTGGTGACAAGTGCAATTTAACTTCTTTACAATGTGCTTATATTTTTTATGCTTACGAGCACGAGCGTGAAGCGGCAAAAGCAACAACAACCGCGGCAGTCATTCACCAGTAAGTAGCGCTGCGGCAATTTATCTCACACGCCCGTAACTCAAGTAACGGGCTGTGGGTGTGCGAGTGTTACATGTTGCACCTTCATTCACTTCTCTTGTGTGCAATAAGCAGAAATAACGGCGGTTGGCTATATGCTTGACGATGATGCATTGCTCGCAAATGCTGTTGATTGCGGATCGTTCATTCGAATGGCTCGCCTTTCGGATCCTTGCGACTTCTGGGTTAGCTGACAATGATTTCTAACTTTTGTATATGCTTTGCTGTTCAGTGTCTTGAGTTTATTTATCTTTTTAACAGACATTTCTGTTTTATTTAGTATATTGATTTGGTAGCTATAAATCTAAATTCGACAACGCTTGGTGGCAATCAATTACTTAAAGGACAAGGTAATGGTCAAGAAAATCATTGTCAAATGTGACATGTATGTATATAGTTAATCGTACATTAATTACTTATTCTTATTTATTGTCGTTGACGTCGCTTAATTTACAACAGCGAGGCAGTCGTTCTTCCATTTCGCTGTTTGGCACCAATTGGAGATTCCAAGTGTAGCCAGGTCCTTCTCCATCTGGTCTTTCCAACGGAGTGGAGGTCATCCTCTTCATCTGCTTTCCTCGGCGGGTGCTGCCTCGAATACTCTCATAGCTGGAGTATTTTCATCCATTCGACATGACCCAGCCAGCGTAGCCGTTGGCTCTTAATGCCACACACTTTTGTTTCCCTTCCTTATCCAGTCTGGAGAAACCAGAACGAAAGGCGCGGATCGTTGACGCTTATAGAAAATTGCACTTCACTGTTTAGTTCGGCAGCTGGAACTATGTATTTTCTTCAGGAGTAGTCTGAAACATCTTTTGGTATCGAACGGCTCGGAGAAGTCCTTCCCTATCCTGATGGACCTTTTAGTATTGCTCAACGTCCGCTTAGACAGTCGGATTAGTTTTGAGGGAATACCAATTCAGATATAGCGGCGTAAAGTCAGTTCCTTTTCATGCTGTCAAAAGCAGTTTTGAAATCGACAAATAAGTGGTATGTCGATCCTCTTTTCACGGATTATATCCCAGATTTGGCGTCTTGACTTTCCAGGCTTGAAGCCATACAGATAAAGTCAATCAGTTTGTTGATAGTAGGCTTTAAACTATCACACAATACTTTCGATGGCGCAAGATTGTGGGATTCTCCTTTTTTTGGATTTCGCTTGACTCTTTTGTCCAAAACAGGACTGTCTATTTTCAGAAGTTTTTCCTGAAGGGAATCCTTCGATATAGGCAGGAATCTGACAGAATAGTGCCGTATCCGGACTACCAGGTGTGTAAATAAGAAATTCCCAACCAAGCTCCACAAGTTTCTGGTGAGTCACTATCGAAGTGGGTGGGCAGGCCTTGTCTTGATGACAAATAACTCCTCTCCTATTGGCCAGAGTTGGCACTTGTAAGCAATTGATCCCTTTAGACCAGGGGTCATTAAAAAATTTAACCTCGCGAAAGCTGGTGTGTTGTTTGCGTGAGACTCTGAGTAGCCCAAAGTATATGATTCCTTGCCAATCCAATGTGACTTACATGTTATTAAAGCCTTTATTCGAAAAATAATGGAGGCAAGATTCGCTGAAATAATTTCAAAGACATTAAATGAACTGATTACTTTCATATAGAAATCTTTCACGTGTACATTTAGAGGATTCCACTGAATGGCAGTAAACCCATCTCCAAATTACCATTTCTGCTGAGCAATTCAATTCCTGACAAAACTTTCCATTGTGTTATTTTTTTACAGACTTTAAGCAGCCTTCCTTCTGTATTATACTCTGAATAGGGTAGGGCTTGCAACATCCAAAAGGAAATGTCGGAGACCCTATAAAATAGATTTATAGTATAAATGAACAGCGAGAGGAGTGGAATCGATTTAGCTTTGTCGGTCTGTCCGTCTGAATATATGCGGACTTACTGTACTAGTATATACGCCCATTTGTCGGAAGTACCGATTTTGGTTGTCATACAAACTGACGAACGACCAAAAAGTTCTTGTGAGAGAAACCTATTGATTTGTAAAGGGTGTTTTAACTTGAATACAACCAAAATCAACGTTTTGTTAATAGAACCCTTGTATTTGTACAGCGACTTGCTATTCTCTGTGAAAAGCTACCGCTAAGAGCTACTTCAACCTCTGCATTAGAAAGATTACTCAACCTATCGCCATTCGACGTTTTGTAGTGAAAAGTTATACAGCAAACTCAGCTGAAAGATTGGCGGGGCTAGGGGTATTCACTATAAGAACCTTCGAACGTATCCCATATTTGGGAAGAGAAAGCTTCAGGTCACACGAAAAGAGTGTGAATAGCGGAGGAGCATGCGACTCACCAGCCGTATATACAACATCTATACAGACGGATCAAAAAATTGTTAATAGAGTGGAAGCAGGAATTTATTGCATGGAACAGAAGCTCAGGCAACCCTTTAAGCTTCCGAAATACTGCAATGTCATCTAGGTGGAATTGTTTGCTGTTAAGAAAGCGGCCGTAATAGCTAACAACATAAGAAAGATAAGTATATACTTACGTCGATAGCCAGGTGGTAATTTTGGCAATAATCTCACATCGCCTTACGTCAGAGAAGATGAAGCGGCTGCATATATGCTGGGTTCCGAATTACAAAGAATTTCGGAAAAACGAAATAGGTGATAATATCACCAAAAGTGCCATCCCTATGTCTACCGAACAAGTACAGGAAATATGGAAGTCACTGAAAACGATAGTGCTGGCAATCTGATTAGAGATAGATGTAATGCCTTAAAGTATAAGCAAGAGCGTCAAACTGGCATGCTTTTAACTCACATGGTCTCGAAAAGACCGCCGGACGATTGTTGGTCTGTTGACAAATCACAACCTACTAGGGTCACATGCGAGCCGAATGAGCATAAATAACGACGATACATGCAGAAAGTATATCCGCGTACTTTTATCGTATTTTTATGATAAATTCTAGTATTGAAGCGAAAAAATAACAATTTATTGCATATAGTTGAGAGATAAGCTAACATTATTGAAAAGGAAATGGAATACGAACCTACGTGAGTTTATTTATACAATATGTAGATAAACACATGTTCCTTATGTCTAAAACTTCAATTAATCTTAGGAGCGCTTTGTGTAAATAGCATATACCGGCAATGAAACTTGAGTCTTTATCGCACTGCAGCATTAACTATACTTACAGCATTTCCGTGTTAATACAGGGTAGGCCATTTAAAGTTGACCCATTTGTTTCTAAAAAAAAAGAACAAAAGAAAACAATGTTTTTTTTGTTCCATTTCAAACATAATTTATTTTGGTCCAAGGGATTTGGTTTTAAGCTAATATTTAAAAATTAGATCGCGTAAATGGGCACCTTTAGCTTTGACAGCTAAATGCAACTCTTTTTTCGACATTTTCCATGACTTTCGCCAATGTTTCGGATGATATGGCGGCTGTTTCACGTCGAATGTTGGCTTTCAGTTAAGCTAAGGTCCTTTGGCTTATTAGCGTATACCTTGGATTTCAAATAACCCACAAATAAAAGTCTGGTGGCATCAAATCTGGTGATCTCGGGGCCAGTCAACATCACCATTTTTTCGTTTTCAGCCATTTCGATGGCCATTTGCCAAAATTAAAGTGCGTCGCGGATAATCAGCCTGGGTTTAGTTTTTGTGCCATTTGAATTTTATATGGAAACATCTTCAAATCTTTATGAATTATGCGTCGGAGAGTGGTGCGAGAGATGTCTAATTCCTGAGAGCGGCGATAACTCGATGTCGATGGAGTCCTCCTCAATACTGGCTCGTACAGCTTCGATATTTTCATCAGAACGTCTTGTGCGTTGTCCTGGATGCATGACTGGCATTACTGAGATTACCGGTGTTCACAAATTTTGCGTATAAAGAACTTAATTGTTGTTCTTACTGGAGCACTTTTCACTTAATTTTTTTTGCGAAACGCACGTTGAGTTTAACACAATTGAAAGTTATTTTGAATATAAAGCTGAACAATTTCAGCGCGTTCTTTTGGAGTGTAACTGTTCCATGGTATAAATTGTCTTCGAATGACGCTTCTAACGCGGTATGACATTAGCCGATTTGTCAGCGCTGTTAAAAGTTACAGCGTTGCCAGATGGGTCAACTTTAAATGGCCTACCCTGTATTATGTGAGCTCATAAGTATGTAGTATATGATCAACAGTTGCTTTGCTTTCAATACCAAAATAAACATGTAAGTAAATTAAGTAGCATTTGACTGAAGCGAAAATCAAGTACTCCTTCATATAAATAAGATGCTACCAATATGACAAACTTCCTTACACCGAAAACACACCCTTCTCAAATATTCGACCTACCCAAGAACCCAGCTCAGCGATTTGTCATTACCGCTGCACGGCGTTGCCACTCGCTTTGCGCTGAGTCACGTCGATTTTGCATAAGTGTTTGTGGTTTGACTGCTTCGAAACTTCCTCTTGACTGCTTAGCTAAATATTTCTCGCATTTATGTCGTAGAAACTCCTTCAATCCTTCGCATGCTGCCGCACATGAGCTGTTTGCGCTGGGTAAATTTGTCTGTGGCAGCTTTGGTGTCTTGCTCTGCCTGACGTCAGCTATCCGTCAAGGTAATTTTCAATTATAAATTATTTATTGAAAAGCTATTTAGCTAGAAAACTTGACAAATTCGTAACTTAGATGGCATCGCAGCGTAAGAGTGATTTATGCGGTGCTTTTAGCAGACGAGTAGATAATTTACGATGCGAGAAGTGCTGTAACAGGAAAAGGGAAAATAAAGGAAAGCAAAATTACTTCAAAATTTTTATTGTTGCAAATTACCTGTGTATAAAAAACGAGTAAGAAAGGCATTAAACTACAATATATCCATACACTGAGTCAATTTTGCTAAATTATATATTATATATTTGCGAATATACCTATATGATATATAAAGTCAGACGGAAGTAGGAAAACTTTTCTATTAGATATATAGTGGCTAATTGATCCGACTCATCCCATTTTTAACATACATACTATCAAAAATGATTTTCTCCGAATTTATATAATATACCTCACAGGTTGACTGATATTTTCGATAAAAAGTTCGCAAAAGGAGCTATGGTTTACATATTCGGTATCTGGAGGCGTGAATAGTTTTAGTACGATTTGGAAAATTTCTGGTCTTAAGGTAGCATACCTCAAACACACTATGCGTACAAAATTTTATTCGGATACATTGATTGGTTCTTGATTTCTATACTGAAAAGTAAAATACCAATATGGATTGTGTTATATGGGACGTAGTTGTTGTTCTAGTTGGATTTCGACCATTTTCGCACTGTTATGTAGAAATGTCACTGTAATATTACCTACCGAATTTGGTTGAAATCGGTATAATAGGTTCCAAGATATTTTCACCCAAATGTGGACGGTGGCACACCCATCTTCCAAATTTGACATCTGCCGCATTTGTTTAGAGGTTTATCCACACTTTTAGCAGTTTTTGACAAGACCGTTATATTTGTAGTAGGCGAGTTATAGAATTCACCGAATTTCATAGGGTGGATATGGATGCCATTGACCAATTTGGCTATATAGATTGAATGATTTTGATTTTGGTAAGATATGTACATTAAACTTAATAGGGACGGGATCTAACCCACCTCTTAAAGATTTAGTTTGGTTAGACCACAGATGCCGATGACTACTGTAATCATCTGCACCAAATTTGTATCTTAATTTGTAGCTAAGCTAACACACTTTATAAGTTTCCGATTAATGGCGTTTTGTGGTCTGTGGCAACACTCCGTTTTCGCCCATCTGCAAAACCAACCCTCCTTGGGAGCCAAGAATCATACGTACTATATCTCTTCAAGATTCTAAATTTTAACTATGTCTATCTGGCTCGAAAAGACGCACGAACAAAAAGTCATCCAGATTTCAACTCATCTCGTCATTCTGTTCATTTTTATATATAAAACAAATTTAAGTATATTCATCTTGATTAGTTTTAGTTTTATTGCAGTATACTTTCTAGTAGCATGCTTCAAAAGTATATTAATGA
>NC_064306.1:29833231-29883130 GCF_023373825.1 Bactrocera dorsalis | reverse complement strand
TACTATTACTATTATCACCTTTTGCAGCTACATTTTTGACCTTCGTGAGTGTGGAAAGACGTACAATGTTGCACGCAAAGAAAAAACCCGAAAAACTTCAACAGAAATATACCGCAGAACTAACATTATCTCCCGAATAAACCCAAAAATAGCGTTCCACAGACATTCTACGTAAAATTCAAGACGAATATAATGGCAAACTATCCAAGAAAACAATTTCCCAACGTTTGTTCGTATCTGGACTTCACGACAGGGCAGCATGCAGAAACCTATTTCTGACTAAAATTCCTAGAAACAATGCGTAGGTTTTGCCAACTCTTATGTATTGGACTAAGATAACAAATCAATGGCAGTATGTTGTTTGGTGTGATGCAACCGAAATTAATCGCTTAGGTACTGATGGTCGAAGATATGTTCGCCGACCAATCTATCAAGAAATTGATCCTCGCTATGTTTCACACGTAGTGAAGCATGTTGGAGGATCAATCAATGATGTGGGGATGTTTTATCAGGAATGTTGTAGGTCCGTTCCATATAATTGATGTAATTTAAAAAAAGGAGAAATACGTCGATATGTAAATAGTATTTTGTGAATTTGTTATTTAATAATTGCGAAAATTCAGCCGTTGGTACCTCACGTCTCTTGACGTCTAAAAAGATGCTCCTGCCGTGGACGGTATAGTAAGAAAGAGCTAAGTTCAGGTTTAACTCAATATTTTATACTCTTGCAACTTGCATGGATTAAAGCCAAGAAAAAACTTTCAAGTACACCGATTCAACCCATTTGTAGCACATAGCCATACTATTATCGGGAAAGGATTCTCTCTGTATGTCAACTATATATCTCAAGTATATGCACAGGGTCCGGCACTCGAAAGCGCCATGGGGGTGGTCATCAAAAGACTACAACGTCACGTGAGATGGTGCGGAAAATGAAGAAGCCGAAACCTTTTTTGGGGGAAAAAAGCAGAAATCCACGACGAAGTGCCAATCAAATGGCTAAAGGACTGAAAATATTCGACCGCAGTATCCGACACATATTGAGAAATGAGTTCAAGGTCAAGCCTTACAAGTTCCAAAAGGTCCATGATCTCACACCGAAGCAGCAGCAAGTAAGACTTGAGAGAGCGAAGCAGTTGCTTCACTTGGCGGAAAGCGGTCCAATTCCGAACATTGTGTTTTTTGACGAATTGAGCAATTCGTAAATTCTCAAAACGATAGGATTTACTTGACCGACCGTTACTACGAGAATCTAAGTCATCGGTTGGCCACCAGGAGGCAGCACACGCCACAAATAATGGTTTGGCCCGCTGTCACCGCAGATTGCGCTCTCCAATTATTTTTCCATGGAGCCTGGCGTCAAAGTAAATGCGATATATTATTCGTGAAAGTGTTCCTGGAGCTGCTTGAAGATGTGGGGGAACAAACAAACATTTTCGGTCGCAAAACCATGGACGTTTCACAGATCAGCACCGTCTCACACAAGCGCGAGTGAAACAAAGAATGGCTGAAAAACAACGTTCCGAACTTCATTACGACCACACAATGACTCTCGAATTCACCAGATGCGAATCCAATGGATTATTCTGGAATACACCAGTCTCGAGATGCTGAAGAAAGCCATTGTCCGTGAAATACCGGCAAGTCACATTCGAGCAGCTTGCGATTTGTTTTTTGACCGTCTCAAGGCCATAGTTAAGGCAACAGGTGGTCGTATCGAACAAAAGTGAATTGGTCCTGAATTTATGATTATTTTCACACATTTTGTACTTTAAAATAAATAAAAATAATTTTCCAAACCGAATTTATTGTTTTTTTTTTAATTCGAGTGCCGGACCCTGCGGGATCCTCTCAAACATTGGCTGATATTTTCGGTAGAAAGTCCACTATAAGCACTGTGTTCACATATTGAGTACCTAACGGCTTGAACAGTTTTTCGTTGATTAATTCATTATTGATTTGTATACTGGAAAGTATAAGTGGGCCTTTCTCGTCGTCTTGATCATTTATATATCCTATATCTATCTAGTTTAGTTTTAAGCGATACATACAACCGTTAGGTGAACAAAACTGTTATACTCTGTAGCAACATGTCGCAAGGAAATAAAAATGCTTTTTTGGTACATTGATTAGTCTTTTTACTGAATGAAGAAAAACCAAAAATAAAACACATATTTCACTAAATTTTTCGTCACGATGAATATTGTATTCATAAGACTTATGCAAAATTTGAAAAAAATCGCTTCATAACTTTTCGATAAATTGTGTCCACACTGACTTAAAAATTTGAATTTCGAGATAAATGCGTTTAAGAGCTAAGAGAGTTATTATGCGTTGGATTTCGAGGCTGATACGACTACGAAGTTATGACTGACAACAGTGACGTAGGGGCCTAGTCGCGAGTGCGACGATTATTTATTTGATGACAGGAGATATTTCGTCTTGCCGGTCGTATCGTCCGGATAATTTATCTATTATATACATATATACCTAAGATATCCGTCGTTTGCTTCAGGGTGTTGTAAAGTTGAAATCTTAATTAGCTTATTCGCTGATAATTTTGTAAGCCTGTTTAGTTGCTTTTCCATCTCATGGTATTGTTTACCCTATTAACTGATTTACTTAAACTTTTTCAAAAGCTGACAACCTTTTCCAATCTTTTGGCAACCTTCTCAATTTGACCCCGTTTGACGATTATGTGGTCATTGGGTATTCTGGCTAACGATCGGACGGAAGACAATGTATAGCCATTGAAAGTACAACTGAAGAAAATTGGAACCCTTATGCATCGAAAAAGTTGTTTGAGCTCATAAAAATCTGTTCAGTAAATTAAATTCGATTTCAGTAGTTGTTCACTCGGAGACACTAGAAGAGAAAGAGAAAATATTTTAATCATAATCTCGCCAGGGCGAACAGTCCAGAAGAAGATATGGAAATGATTTTACCTCACCATTTTCCATAAAACTTATCGCATGGTTACTAATCGGTCAACCCCTGCTGAGTGCGAGAAGTTCACTTAGTTGATGTAATGCTCACTACACTCATGTGAATGCCATCTGCTGAACGGTAAAACACAAGAAAAGCACTTCTAATTCTCTTGGTAATGACAACGGCATAATGATAATGTAACCAGCGCAGGAACATTATTAATCCACAGTGGAGATTATGCTAACCAATTGCGTGCACAAATTCATTTACTTTATACGAGTATATAGTAGCCAGCACATATAAGCACGTATAAGGAATATCTGATGGACGTAGTGATCAACAATTCCTTTGTGTGATCGTTTAAATATTTCATTTCGTGGTAACCAATGTTATGCATTCATTCCCCTTTCATTGGGCATTGTTTTGGTTTTCATTCTTTACCCACTTTTTGCTATGCCAGTCAGCTCCATTACGTTCGCGAAATCTCAACCAACCGCTATGCACACATTACATATGCACAATTTGCCACACACGAAAAAGAATTAAAGCAGCGAAGTGGACACTAACTCCAACGCACACACAGCTAATGAAAAAAACACACACATACGGGGCCATGAAGAGCGGCAAAAAATAGTTCAGTTTATAGAGCATGAAAATACATTTATATATATATATATATATATATAAATGTGTGTGTGTATGTGTGTAAGTTGTAAGCACAAAAACTCTGTGGAAAACTCACAGAAAAAGTGGCAACACAATGCGCGCCTCACACACACACTCACGCTCAAATAAGTTTAATGAAATAAAATTAAAACAGAAAATACCAATGGATCCATGAACTCATAAAAAGAAATTGAATTATTCCTATTTTGATAGCATACCACACACTAGCCCGTAGAGGGAGAGACAATGTAAATGCATAAAAATTGGAGCTGAAGAGTAAACGAAAATCGAAAGCGGCGCAAAAAAGCTAGTAAATGCATGTGAGATTTTTTTCACTGGGGGGTGCATGAGTTCAAGCGAATCTGAACTGATCAAAAAATTAACTATGTACAATAACTATAAATACAATATTTGATTTGTATATGGATATCGGACAAGCTATATATTGGGTTGTCAAAAAAGTCTTGCGGTATTTTTATTGAAGCAATTTGTGTGGCACCAATACATTGAGCTTCTTAGTGACTCAAAGCTTCTTCAAATGGTTTATAACGGTTTGATGACTACTATGCCGGTCTCTTTCGACCAATTCAGCGATTTTATCGCAATTTTCGACGACAGGCCTTCCGGAGCGACGCTATAACTCACGAACGACTTAAAAGAAACGACAACGATCAATCAAACATGTGTTAGCGCGTGAAATGAGCTTTCCAAAAAGGTATAGCATGACCCGATGCGACGAACGAAGCATGGCAAGGGTCACTCTGGTCTGACGCTGCAACTTGAGCTCTTCGTCTGCAATGGGCGGTGGCTTATATTCATACAGACCATCGATTCTGCTTATATTGTCATTACGGTTGTTGAAATCTATATACAGGTATAAATATGCAAATCGAATGCAAAGGTTTTCTACAGTGTCTAATAACAAGAATTTTCATGCGTTTTGGGCTGACTGGGGTTATGATGCCAGAATACATTGACTTTGAACATTCATTGGTACAATATTCTATTAAAAAATCACCTATTCTTACATAGGATGCCTTTTATATTTCGAAAAAGAAAACCAAATTTTAATCATCTATGGATTTATTGTTTTTCAAAACATTCTCCATTAAGATCTACCCCAGATTAAAGTATCACCAAAATATGCCTTCAAAGGCATCAACCGCCTCTTCAGGTGTCGCAAAACGTTTTCCTTTTTTGGTGCTGGAACAAAAAGAAGTCATTCCAACTTTACAGAGGATGACTCATCAAGTCGATGTTTTAAGGGCTCAATAATGCAGTTGTTTCAGTCGTGCCATGTTGAATGACCTTCCCGAAATTCTTCTTGGAGTGTTCTACGACCTCGAATGAATTTACAATACCTTCGATAAACACTTGTCCTAGACTAGCTTCATTGTCAAAAATTTAATTAAGTTCACCTATACATTCTTCATAAGTTAATCTACGTCTAAAATTGTAAATAATAATCGCAAGAAAATATTCGGTAGAGAAGAGTATTTTAAGTTACTGTGAACAACACAAATAACGCTCGCATGTCAAAATGTTCTAAGCATTGTGAGCCAAATCCGGAAATATAATAGAAAACCTACGTATAATTGTAGATAATATGCTGCTTTCGGAAGGCCGTTGTGTTTCCGCTCATAATCTCTGCGCGCTTAGCTCTTGCGAAGAGATTTATAGTACATCTAAAAACAATAACACAATTATCGTGTTCAAGGGGTTATATGGGTTTCACGTCTTACAAAAACGTTTTATTAACCTACTTAATTCTAAAACATCTATAGAATAATATCTTTAATTGTCAATCATTGTTCCGAGCAATAGTTTTAGAGATACAGTCTTGAAAAGTTTCGCCCTCGAGGTCATTTGAAAATTTAAACACGTTTTACTCGCATCTGTGTTTTCAAAGTCGGCTGTCAATAATTCTCGTGAGCTAGTCAACCGATTTTAATGAAATTTTAAATAGATCTTCGAGATATAATAAACAAGGTATTTAACGCAGGATGTTTTTGTTTTTGTATTACAACTATTAAAAAAAAAGTCGAAAAATTTTCATCTTAATTTCTTTTGTCCGAAACTCATGTAATTTAACTGCCAACTTTCGTAGACTAATTTTACTACTTTGAGTGGCTCATATGCCAAAAACTCTCAAAAATTAAAATAACAAACATTTTTTTGTTAATTTTCAAATCTTAAAACTTTAAATAGACTATGGTTTTTTTATGGAAATGTACGGAGCTTAAAATGTTTCGTATGGCGAAAAGAAAAATGTTTCTATCAAAGAAAGAAGCGCAGCAAAATCGCAACGCAAGTGCTGTCAGTTTATTTCTCCAACTGGTATACTTGATTCGATTTATTACTTTCCAACGCTTTACGAATCGAAGACAGATATTAAAAAAAAATAGGAGAAAATCCATCTAATTGTTTTATATGAAGCTGAAATTCGTCGAAACAAAATAATTAGAAAATGCTTTGGAAGAGAGCCTAAAATTTTACGAATATTGCTGGATTTTCTCATATATATGCTAAGAATCGACGCATGGCCCATATGTGTTATTTGTAGAGCAAATTTTCTGATCTAAGGCAATAACAATTTTAGGGTTTTTCATCTAATGAGGCAGATTTCTTAATGAAAAAAGTTATTTCCTTGAATTTCAATAGCCATGGCTGACTTTTTTGTGAGTACTAAGTCTATTTTAATTTTTACTTGAAATCCAATCTACGAAAAATATAGTTCTTCTAATCTTGCGTAAAACTAAATAAATATATGCTTTTGTATGAGTCACCGGTGCACATAGGTTTCTGATAGTGCATACTGCGGCTAAAAATATAAGGAGTTGTCGCAGGACAATGACATTTGGTACATCATTGTTTTGGATTCCAATCAAGAAAAAAATGAAAAAATTTTTTTAAAAAATTTTATTTTACGCCCACCTCCCATATAAGGTGAAACTTAATTTTTGACCTACAGCACTGATTTTTGGTACATAGCATTTTTATGACATTTTATATGTTGGTGTTGAATTTCTATAATATCCGCCCACTTTTACGCCCACCTCCCATACAACTAAATTCTCTTTTATCAAGTCTCTTTTAGCAACTTTTTTACATCTTCGTGACATTCTGACATTGTTTTTTTCAAGGGGGCCAATTTGGGGCAGCTGAATTTTTCTTTATCGTTTAGCTGAGACTTCAGGCTTTAATTCGGTATATGTATGTCGACAGCGGTAGACAGCGCTAAAAAGATGCACCACTTTGAATTTGAAGAACATTGAAATTTTGACGTCCAAATTATGTTGTTCCACAAAATTTTTTATGCATTATTTTTTTTCAATGGATTTTGATGCAAATATTTTCTTTGATACATATTATAAATAAAAAATAATAACAAAGTTGAATTTCAATAGTTGTTTTATTGTATCAATCATTTGACTTTTGAGTAAATTTTTTGCTAATTTTGATGTTCTCTACATTCACCAACTTTGGGTATTCCTGGACAAAAAACTAATGCAGATAGAATCCTAATACTTTGGGAAAAAAATGTACAGATAGTTGGTAACAAACTGTGAAATTTTCATTCAAATCAGACAACATGAAATTTTTGAATTTCGGCCACAGATATCCCAATGTGTGGTGTCCTGCTATAAAATTTGCGGCGATGAGATGTTAGACGCGTTGTGAAATGAAATATTAAAATAATAATATAATCATTGAAAATTAGTTTGCCTAGTACTTTTGAAGCGGTGGCAAAGCCAAAAATGATATATCTTTAATAAATTCATTCAAAAAATATGTTTTTAAAATTTTTGAACAAACTGTATTTGGCAGCAGTGAATCTCCATAACCTCTCTTAAGCGATAATTTATTTTAGGAGTTAATCAAAACCAATTGGATTTCTCTCTTTCCCGCTTTGCTTAACTGAAAACATTTGTTAAATTTTATTATAAGAAATTCAATCAAAAGTTTACTCGATAACCCTTTAAACTCGACTAGATTTTAGCCGAAAAGAAAAACATTCAAACTCCGTGGCCATTTAGTTGGCTTTGTTACTCTTCATTAAACAGCGGCACTTTAAAGTGTGAGTGCCATTGTATACCGTTTTTTCATGCACACACATATTCTTTCGGGCCTCATTTTTTCGTTGCATACATACATATGTACATGTATGTGCGCGTGTCTTTCGCCATTTTCGGTACGCCATTTGGGACTTGACTTTGCGGGTATTAAATTATACATCATTTCACAACAAATGATGGTCGTTATTCTTTCGAATGGTCCCACTCAGTGAAATCCACAGCTGAGCTAAGCCTTATCCGTATTGGTGTGTTTCCATGTGTTTGCCTTTAACGTAGAGTTGTATGTATACAGTTACTCTGCAACTCTAAAGGCAGTTGATAGAGTCATCAGCCATTATTTGTGCCGTTATGCATGTTATTGTGGTTGTTGTGTGCACTTCGGTTTGTTGTTTTGCAATGTTTGACTAACATGGTGAGTTCATGTGGCAAAAAACAGTTATTGATGTGTTTATATTGCACATTTAGTAGTACTTCGTGTATTTAAAGGGTTTCTCACTTGCCAAAAGAGTATACAGTTATATGTTTGTTTATCAACACAAATAATGTATTTGTAAAAAGTAGTTTTTTCCAGTTGTAGAAGTTTTATTTCAATATAGTCTCCTTGGTACCAAAACAAAATGATCTTCAGTGCGAACGACACGCGTGATTTTTTTGCTCTAAGGCCTGAATCGAAGCTGTATTCTCTGCATAGACTTTACATATCACATATCACATGATCTTGGTAGTGGTCACACGATCGCCAAACATGAAATTATCTACGTACCGAAGTTTTAAAGTCCAAAATATACCAAAAATGGTTTTTAAAAATAAATCTTCTGATTACGTTCTCACCGGCATCAAGTGTACATGCCAATTGAACCAGAAATGGGCCTTATCGCTGAACAGATTTGTCGCGAACGTCGGATTTTCTTGGAAATTTTCAAGCGGCTTCACAAGCTGTATTTTGTACGTGCAGGGTGCTAGTTTAGTTTCATGATCCATCTACTTAATAACTAAGTTTAGACTTTATCTTGTCTAAAAAAATTATTTTCTCAAATCTTATGATCGGTAAAGTAACTGGCATGTTTCTTAATCATATATACTTGTAATTCTTCTTTAAATACCTTCAAGTTCTTTACTAACAGTTACCCCAATCATCGACGCCATCTTGCAGTTTAGTATTAAAGTTTGTTGACAACGTTGCCAAAGTCATGCCTATTTGCTTAATCTCATTTGTGCATGCTTACCGGCAACAATCATCAATTTAAACGTTGGCAAACACTTTAATATTTACTTTCTACTTGCCATGTATTATCACCTTTGCTTTCGTCTCAACACCACATGGCGTATACGTAATTTCAATTAATTGCATGTTAAACATTATACGATTCGTTGCGCTGCGCATACTTTGTGGCTGTATCTGTTACCAATATTTAAACATATACTTAAGCATGCAGGCACACACACACACTCACTTGTATTGTGTACACGAAAGCACAAGCAATTCTCTCTTAAATACACGCATACATAAGCAATCAATACAACTCGATACAGTAGCGGAGGAGAGAAGTTGCTGCTGTGCTATTTTGTGGAGAGAAAATTACTGACTTACTTCCCACAATACATATGTATGTTTATAAAAGGCTATATACATAAATCACTGTTTACGAGGTTGTGGGTGTATTAAAAATTAAATGAGGTAAGGGTATAAACCAGCTGAGAAATGAAGTCGCCGGTACTCCAACGAACTTTTGCTGGTTTTATAGTCAAAAATATAACAAAAATGGTTTTTAAAAACGTTTTCTATATAATTATAGAGTTTCGCTTGATACTCTGAAAAAATAGTCCTTGACATCTTTATGAAAATCTTTTCAGGTATGAGCTCTTAATAGTAACGGGAAGATTCTACGCCTTACAGTTTTAAATTTCCTTTCTTCTTATCATCAGTAAGAAAATTTTCTTGAAAATGATACCTTACGATTTTTCATAAATCAAACCGAAATATGATTGTTTGTAGTAATAGATTCTAGCAAAAGAAATTTCATCGAGCTACTTGGCTATGTCCGGATCAAGAAGCTCCGAATTGATCGTGTTGTGGTAGATGAGCGACTTGTCTCCAGTGTTTTTGACGTGCGTACGTTCCGAGGAGCCATCATAGACTCGAACCACTTTCTTGTTGTAGCGAAGACACGCGCCCGTCTCTGTACAGAAAAGCCCGCCCGTCAACAAACACAAGGAACATACGACGTCGAACCCATCTATGACAACTGGCAGCAAAACGGTTTTTTACTCGACTTTTACTCCTGCTCTCTGAGAGAACTCATCTGCAACTCGGTATAAGGGAACTGTGGGACGGCATTTCAAGCTCCACGCGTACAATAAGAGAGAAGCCGAAAGGCGGGAGTATGAAGAGTTTGACAGGTTGTTCGAGAGGGTAATGCTCGAAAATTCTACCAAAGGATGTGGAACCCCTGTAAGTGATCTAGTGAATGATGCACAGAGCATACTGAAATTATGGTGTCAACACTTCTCAAGGATGCTGAATGACCGAAAAAGCATAACCCCAGGAGGAGCCGAACCCGATTCCTCAATCGATCAAGATGGAGCAGACGTTCCATTGCCCGACCATGAAGAAGTACGAATAGCAATTACCCGCCTGAAGAACAACAAAGCGCCAGGGGCCGATGGGCCGCGGTATTCAAATATAGCGGCAAATAACTGATAAGGTGCATACATCAGCTTCTTTGAAAAATATGGCCGACATGTCCGACGATTCGAAGTGTGCTTTGTCCAATCCACAGAAGAGGAAACCCACATTCCGCGCCAAGTACCGTGGTATACGCTTCCTTAATTTCGCATATAAGGTTTTATCGAACAAACTGTTTTTTTAGCAGTGTGGTTTAAACCTGAACAATCCATTATCGACTAGATTTTGCCCATGCCCTAAATCTAGGAAAAGACCTTTGAAAATAAAACCAACCACACCACTTTTTCGTCAATTTTAAAGCCGCTTTCGACAGCGCGAAAAGAACTTCTATGTCGCTATGCCTGAACTTCGTATCTCCGCAAAATTATTACGGGAGCCACCAAAAGCCCCGTCAGGATTAGGAGACAGGGAGTCTGTATCTTCTTCAATCTACTGCTGGAGAAAATAATTCGAGCTGCAGAGCTTAATCGAGCAGATACAATCTTCTATAAGAGTTTACAGCTGCTGGCGTACGCCGATGATATTAATATCATTGATCTCAGCATTCGCGCTGTTAGTTCTGCTTTCTCCAGACTGGTTAAGGAAACGAAGCAAATAAGTCTGGTTGGGAGGATACTGCGAATTATATCCTGTCATCACTTTAAAGTCCTAGATAATTATGTCTATCTTGGTACCGGTATTAACACCAACAGCAACGTCAGCCTCGAGATCCAACGAAGACGAACAAAGTCCTCCATCATTACCGGCTTTCTATATTGTGCAGAGACATGGACAGTGTCATCATTTGAGGAGTTCGCAATGAACTGTTCGAGAGAGTTTTGCGGAAAATTTATGGTTTTTGGGGAATTGGTAACGGCGAATGCTGTAGTCGGTGGAAGGATGAGCTATACGAAAGGTGAGTTTTGTCCATTTCACCTCCTCCAAAGTAATCTCTTCCCGCTGCAATACACTTCTGCCAACGAATTTTCCAGTCATCAAATCACTTGGAAAAATCATCCGTCGTAATAGCCTTTTGAGCCGTCTTCGATTCAGCTGGCAGACTGAGCTAGCTAGGTCATGTTGACTGGATGGGAGAGAACACACCAGCTTTGACGGTTTTCGCTTCAGTACCCGCCGGTGTAAGCAGAGGAAGAGGGAGTCTTGTGATCTTGAATTGGCGACAAATTAACCTTTACTGGTACTATGTGACTATCTAATAAGTTTTTTTTTTATACTGTTTTACGAGTTGTCGGTTGTTGCAAGTGAAAAAATTGGGTCAAAATGAAAACAAACAGAAACTCAAAGCGGTTATACCTAAATTTATATAAACTTACCTCATAAAATATTAAAAAGAGCTTAATAGTTGCCCACTATTTAGTTGCAATTATCACTGCTTTAACGTCATTAATTTTTGCAATTTGAACATCTCCGTAAAACACAAAACCTGCGAAATTTGTTTGTATACTCTTGCATCTGTGTGTTCATTAAAATTCGTGCTTCTTAGTTACATCGCTTTAAAATGCCATTTTCAGCTGTCAGCAAAGGTAAGTGATATCAAAAAATATCCGTTTTCCAAATTATGGGCATATTTCCACAAGCGTGTGCTACTTTTCTAAATACTTGACACAATTTTTCGACGCGAAATACGATTCTGACACTTGAAATAATAAAACCATAAACTTTTTGTGTGCTTATGTCATTTTGGCAAGTGACAGCTGCTTAAAATTTAATGTAGTACGGTTGAAATTTTACCTTAAATATATTTTTTTATATAGTGCCATCTAATCATGTTTAGCCTCAACTATTTTTTACATAGTTATTTTTTTTATGTAGCGGTTGATACATAGGCTGCTATATATATTTCTGGACTAGGCAACACTAAGTGTTGCCAGGTGCAATCTGACATTTCCATTGGAAAGTTTGACATTTTTTAGCATAACATCACTCAGAACGTTTTGTCATTTAATCGTGAATTGTTTTATTTACAGGGAATTAAAAACTTCATCTCGGCCAAAAAATGGAATTAACTCGTGAACATTTTCGTGCGATCATTTTTCACAACTTTCGACGTGGATTATCACAACAAGAGTGCATCGATGAACTAAAATCTTTGTATGGCTATGAAGCACCATCCTACAGCACTGTGAAAACTGGTACAACGAATTCAATCTTGACCGACGCTCGCTCAAAGACGAATTCCGTGAAGGTCGTCCAAAAACAGCCGTTGTGCCAGAAAACATCGATGCCGTACGTGAACTGATAATGCAAGACCGTCATGTAACATACCTTCAGATAGAGGCATGCCTATGCATTTCTCCCACCAGCATACATTCGATATTGCTTGAGCACCTGGCCGTAAAAAAGGTTTGTTCTCGTTGGATCCCTCACAATTTGATAATCGCTCAAAAAAGGCTCGTGTGGATTGGTGTAAAGAAATGCTGAAAAAATACGAACGCGGTGCTTCAAAAGACGTTTATAAGATCGTCACAGGTGACGAATCATGGATCTATGCGTATGAGCCCGAAAAACAAACAGCAATCGACCATGTGTGGCTTCCAAGACGAGCCAAATACAACAAAAAAAAAAAACATTTTCGTTGATAAATATTCCTATTTTTATTATTAGGCCAGAAATATATATACAGCCCTCGTAATTTCTAGAAAATAGAAGTAGACATTTCATAATTCCTAAATTTTTCAGTAATTCGAATCAAATGATCTTTTGCAAATCAAATCACTTACACATATTAATCACTGCAAATGCATATGTAGCAACGCATACCAACATCTATGTATATCTATTCAATTATATACCCTAGTTGAGCTTTTTGCTAGCACAAGCCAGTAAAATAATATGTGAGCATTGAGCTTATGCACGTGTGTGTATATACGCCTTACATAAAGGCGCGTGAATACATTTCATAACGAGTTGCAAAAAATGGAACTGCCAGCTGCAAACCCCCAAGCATGTGTAGGATTTGTGTTTCCAAATATTTTTCATGAAATGTGAGCTGAGAAAAAAAGGAGTGAGAACGCACGAAATATTATATTTTAATAATTTGACAATCACGAAGACTAATTGCTAATAAAGCTGAAATTTTAAATGGGACGAAGTTTTCTTTACGAGGGTTGACTTTTATTTTTCATGATTAGAGAACAAATTTAATACGAAAATCTTTATTGTTTTTAAAAATATTTTCAATTAATATAATCACTTTTGAATGCGTATCAATCAATTATTGAGTTTGATTGAGGTACATATCTTCAAAACATGCATTCTGAGCGCGTCAAACGCCTCTGCAGGTGCCAAAAAGCGTTGACCTCTTAGTTTATTTTTAAGCAAGGCAATTGAAAAGGTCCCAGCCTGACACATAGGTAGTTGGCTAGCAGAAGTGAATCCATATGATGCTTAGTTAGTACTAACTTTCAGAAGGCACGTGTGTACAAATTTTACAGCTTCCGGATCATCATTAGTTTATGAATTATATCATTTTGAGAGAAGCAACTTTTGTTACTGTGAAAAAGTGGATAAAAGGGAACTTCGCGTAAAATATTGATTTTTGAAAGGAAAAAAATACTATTTAAGCAAAAATTTGACCTGATAAGAAATTTTCGGACACTATCCCTGAAAATCAACCATCAAAGGTTAGTTTGCTAAGTGTGGACGTGGTGAAATGAGCACTGAAGTCAGTGAACTCAGTGGATGCGCAAAAGAGATTCTTACCGACAAAAACAATAAAACAAGTTCTCGAAATAGTTTTAAATGGCAGTAAAGTTAAGATGCCCGAAATAGCAAGCACTCTAAAGATATCAACTGCTGCAGTGAATTTTTTCTTTACTTCTCTAAATACCTGGCAACCTGTTAATGTTCTCTTATTCTCTTATTCTCTTATTGTTTCATTTTTGGTATTAATAATTTAAACTCATCATATACTGACAATAATTAAAATTTGCTAAAAATATTTATTCTGGGAAATCAATCGCTGCTATGAAAATTCAATTCTCCGAAGCCTTCGACATATCGCCACAATTAATTATCTATTAAGTAGAATATGCTTTTGCTCTTTATTAATTAGTTGCTTCACTTGGTTACCTTTTTATCTCATCTGATTGGAAACAACTGCTTTCCATGAAAACTCGCTGATTTGTATCTACAAATTTCTCAGAAATGCTTCAATTACTGATTCATCAGCTTACATGCGGTACTTTAGTACATCATATACATATAATTTCCTGAAAGTTTTTAACATATACATATATGTACATATGTACGTATGCACTCGCGATTTGGCATGCTATTGCGTATGAGTAACTTATGCGCAAATGCCATAACCAACTGTTACTTGTTTGGATTTCTCGCAAATAAATCTTTCAGTTCCATGTTTTTGAATTATAGGACGATAAATATTATTTATTATGTAAAAATAATACAGTTGTTTGAATATGAATGAATTTGAATATATAAAGTGGTCTTCTGTGTGATAAGATAATTAAATAATTTAGATTTTCCGTTTCATAATATTGTCAGATATTTTTCTCATCTCGTGAGAATTTCGATATAATAAACAAGAGGCAGTTATTTTTGATTTCTGCTTACTTTCTCTAACATTTACTAGGTTATTTTATATCTTTTGTATGTATATGAGATTGCCCGTGGAGTTAAGCACATGGTATACAGGGTGACAACTTGGTGAATCGATGATAATTACTTTTTTATTGTTTTTTCTTTGTAGGCTATAATAACCCTTAATCTTAATAAAAACATTAAAGGGTTGTTAAATAATAAAGATTAAAAGGTTGCCACCTGTTTTAAATTTTAGTTCGACAAAATTGTCAAAATAAATAATATCTAAAATAACTATCTGGCGTAAGAAGTTCACAATAGATGGATTAAAATTATTTTTGAATATGTTGCCACCTGTTTAAAATAGTTAATTTCAACAATTTACATGAAATATTAAAATTTTACAATATAGAACTTTGAAGCCGGAATTCGGACAGATTTCTATTAAATATGTCTCTTAGAAGGGTTGCCACCTCTTCTAAATTTTAGTTCAAATAAATAATAATTAAAACATAACTAGCTTACGTGAATAGTCCACAACTGAAGGAAAGAAATTAATTTTGAAAATGTTGCCACCTGTTTAAAATAAGACATTTTAACAATTTACATGGAAAAGTAAATTTTTACAGTATAGAATAGTATAGATAGAAAAGACTTCAGAAAGACTTTTTTGAGGTGTTTTTTTTAAGCGTTGCCACCTGGTTTAAAATTATAATTTTACAAAATTTATTAAATAAAATTAATACAGTATTTGGTAGAAGTAAAGCGGTATTTGATAAATCGCTAAAGGATAAAAAAAATTTCTATGGGGTTGCCACCTTTATACCTAATAAAAATTTAAAGCATAGAAGTTTGAGAAGTTATCAACAAATTATTGTTTGTTCTATAAAATTCAGTAGCATAAAAATTTTGTCGAACCAGAAGTATTCGCTTAAGGTATGTTTCAATATGAAGCTTCATGACAGAAATAAGTTTATCTCCCACTTTTTAAAAATAGTATTTAAGTTGTGAGTTTCCCAAATTATGAGCTGATCACGCACACATGCACTCATACTTACAGTTGTGTTGTCTAAGTGCAAAAACCTGCCAACTAGTTAATGCTTTTTCCATTTTACAAGCAACAGACTAAAATAAGCCAACGTGTGGGAAATCCAACAGCAGCAAGAATGGCAACTACAGTAAAATACACCAACAAAACAACAACGACTTGCTAAAATACTTAACACATTTCATTTAAAGTTTTAGTTTTGTGTAAAATATCCTGAAACAAACAATAAAAAAAAACAAAATGGATTTTCTGTTTCCCCTCCGACCCTTTTCCACAAAACTTTTGCTAATGTCCTTAATGCTCAGCACAACGTTGATTAGTCTTTTCCAATTTTCGGTTTTAATTGAAAATTTTGTCATGTTACCCGAAGAGCCCGGCCAGAATTATGCCCAAAACTATGCTAAGCTTTATTTACATACGCACTTTTACGCTGGGCAAACATTACTTATATATCCTTATACTAGTATGTGCGCCTGTGGTTGCTCATAAATGCCTCAAGTTATTTATGAAGGTATATCAACCTTAATTTGCTCACCGAGATTTGACAACAAAACGTTTTGCAACAAAAAAGGTTTAGTTTTCGGTTAAATAATTTAAACACGGAAAAATTTTAATTAGTTTAGTATGTGTTTTTATAAGTATACTTATATTTGTGTTAAGTAAAAGCCAATTTTCAGGAGCTTTGGATTTTTAACTAAAAGTGAAATATGATTTTTTGTAGTGAATTGGTTATGAGCCATAAATTTTTTATAATATTTATTTGTATATGCTTCTAAATTGATTTCTAATTTAATTAAAAATTTATTAATATTTATCATAAGCATATATTTAACAGTTCTGTTTGGAAACTTTAAACCTAACACACTTAATAGAATTTTTTATTTTAAATATTGCCAAATACATTTATTTAATAGCTTTAAACTAATATTGTTCCACTTATTTTATAACAGAAATGTAATTTTTGGCGTCGCCACCAAATCAAAAGCAGCAATTTAAAACTAAATATTTCTTACAAGCTTATTTTGATAAAAAAAACTGTAGAAATGTTTAAGGTAAATGAAATGGTGTCTTCCGAAATCATTGAAAAAATATATTGCAATTGTAGGTAGGCGCGCTGCCATCCTGGGCCCAATTAATGCTGGAAGGGGCAATTGTATGTATTATAATAATGTTGCACCAAAACCATTGTGGTATTCTCAATTAAACTTAGTACTTATGTATATCTGTTATGTAGAGGCATTTAAGGTTTGGTGCTTGACGTATTCTGTCTGTTCTAGTTTGTGTTATAGCTAGGCATTTACATATAATTTGGAGAACGGTTTCTTTATTCCCTTCATACCCGAAGCGGCGGATATTGTTAAAGGAGAAAACCATTTTTAGCACATGTTCTCCAAAAGGCCATTGTACTTTTATAGTAGCTGCAAGTCTGTAAATACTGTTCCTGGATATATGGGACCATATTTGCTTCGTTGTCTTTCAACTTGTTATTAATTTCTATATGTTTAGTTTAGTACAAAGCTATCTTTTCATCGTTCCCTTTGGGCATGGTATTCACTCCATCTCGCATTCATCTAAAGCGGCTGCTAGCTGGGGAAAGTCGCCTTTCTCTTTGCCGAAAATGTTTTTGTGGCCGGGAACTAAAACTATGCATTGAAGTTGACTTGTCAGTGAGCTTTAAGCCTTCCTGACCAGCAATGTACTTTTCAATTGATTCACAGAGGCCTGTTTTATACATATTACTTCCTATTGCAAGAAGCCAGCTGTGTTTGGTAGCCGGATGGTGATCCGGCAAGATCATTGCAGTATTTATCCATCTCCACACTGCAGTCCATGTTAAACTCATCGGTATATATTGTAAAAGATATCCGGAAATTGTAAATAAAACGCAAAATATTTATGATTATATGATTAATATTTATAATTATATGCATAATTGCATCAATCTTTATTTTTTACTCTTTCACTTATATCAACGATTTTTCCAGTCCTTTTTCATAAGCACTTTTTGAGATGGCCTTCAGCGAATTTTGTTTTATCTCTTCTTCGGTCGACTGAAAATGAGTTTCATTCCGGTATGAATGTGGCATCGGAATTCCTCCGATCAGAAATTTTCAAAGAGACCTGTTTACGGTGCTATTTCTGAAACAAATTCACCTTTATCTGACGAGTTAAGCAAGGAGGTGTTTCATACCCAAAATATCCACCAAAAGAAAGATGTCGAGCTTTCTTACCATCTCTCTAACACTTCCTTGACGATTTTCATTAGTTGAAGAGGTCAAAGGTTGTCCAGAACGAGGCATGTCTTTAAATATCGCTCGACCGTCTTTGAAGACTTTTTACCACTCGTAGGCTTGTGTTTTTGATAAAACTGGATCACCATAAGCCTTTTCCAACATTCGCAAGAATTCCGCACACGAAATTTGGTTGGAAATGCAAAATGCAGAAATTTTAGGTTTAATGAAGAATTTTGTTAAGGCAATCGACAGAAACGGAAGAGGGTTCTTGTATCTGAAGTAAAAATTTCCAAGAGTCAGTGAAGCCAAAATTAAGGTACTTTGGAACGTTCATTAGCACGTCGCGAGTATCCGTCTTAAAGGTTCAAATATTGCTTTCTGTAAACTATGTTTTATTAGTAGGTGTCAACTGTAAAACAACTCGTTGATTTTTAATGAAGTTTATGCGGTTTTTGTTTTTTCAATTTTCAATTTTAATTTCATTTTTTTGTTTTCAAAAATCATTTTTTTTTCCAGCTTTAAACCCGCATAATTTACAAATCTTATAGTACTTAAAATGTGATTTGAAAGTGATTAAAACTGTCATGCAAGGTCTCGAGGGCTTGAGTCGCATACCTGGGGCGTAGGGTTTAATTTGTTATTATCGCTTTCTTTTTTCTCGAAACTGCATTTTTTGACCTGGTTGATACGATTTACTTAAATTTTTTTTATGCTCAGCGTGGTCTTGGCGATGAAGATACGCTATTTGACAAAATTAAAACAAAAAGGACGGCAACAAAATTTATTAAGAAATCGTTCGACCACTTTTCAAAAAGGATATTTGCGGTCAGTCATAACTGTAACAGATGTTGACTAAAATTACATGGATTTCCTCGAGTAAAAACAGCCTTTGTTCAGCAATTTTTTCTCATATAAAAACGAAATATTTTATTAGAATTTTTTATTTATACAGACTTACTTACACTATTAACAAAAAAATTCTGAAATGAGTGGAAAATATTATTTAAACTTGAACTGAACTGAAAACTGGATTTTTGGCAGATGTTTTTACAAAATTAAAAATTAAAATTTGCGGGATTTTTTTTCAAATAGTTATAATCGAAAAAAAATCTTTCATCCAAGTCTTTAAGAATCGTATCTCAATGACTCATGTAAAATTTCATGAAGATCGATGGAGGAGGTTATTAAAATATCATTGAACATGCTCGTCTTTTTTTCATCTAGGCGGAAACTTCAGAATACCCCCCTCGAAGAAGCCCCCCTCCTCATTTGCGAAGAACTCCTCATTTGAGTTCAACTTTACACCTTGAAGAGCGTTCGCCATAGTCAGGAACAGGTGGTAATCACTTGGCGCTATGCCCCGGCTATATGGTGTATGCGAAAAAACCTCCCATCCGAGCTCCCGTAGTTTCTAACGAGTCATCAACGAAATGTGTGGTCTGGCGTTATCCTGGTGGGACACTACAGCCTTCCTGTTGGCCAATTCTGGACGCTTCTGGTCGATCGCCTGCTTCAAGCGGTCCAGTTGTTCGCAGTAGATGGTAGAATTAAGCGTCTGGCTATATGGGAGCAGCTCATAGTGGACGACTCCTTTCCAATCCAAACATACAGCTAAACCTTCTTGGCCGTCAATCCCGGCTTGTCCACTGTTTGGGACGATTCACCGGCCCTCGACCATGACCGTTTTCGCTTGATATTGTGATCCATGTTTCGTCGTCCATGTTTCGTCCGTTTCAAAAATGGGTCGAGTTCCTTCCGTTTCAGCAGCATAACGCAGGCGTTGATTTGGTCAAGAAGTTTTTTTTGCGTCAAATCATGCGGCATCGAAACATCAAGCTTGTTTGTGTATCCAGCCTTCTGCAGATGGTTTAAAATGGTTTCGTGACTAACTTCCATCTTCTGGGTGATGTCACGAGATGCCACATGCCGGTGTATTCGTCGTTACAGGTCTTCCGCGGGGTGGCTTATCCATATTGTCGTTTTCACCTGCTCCGCATCGTCGAAACCATTCTTCCGCCGTTTGAAGTGATAGAGTACCATCCCGCAAAGCACCTTTAATCTCACGGAACGTTTCTCTAGCGGATTTGCCTTTAACGTAGGAAAATTTTAAAATAGCCCGAATTTCGGCTATAGTGAACTCCATGTTTACACGTCTATAACTGTTGAACGCAATGTCCAAACTAATCATGCATAGCGTCGTTTTGTAGGTTATGTCAACACCTTTCGTACGATGAGTAGTATTTCCAAATACGAGCTCTGTAACGGTTTATATATAGCCGCGAAATTCAAAAAACAAAAAGGCGGAAGGGAGATATTTTCCAAAGTAATATGTATTATTGCCATTTTAACTGGTTAATATAAAATAAGCTAACGAACTATTTGTTTTGCTTACAATCTTATTTTTAAAATTATTCTGTTTTTTCTGTGAAGTAAAGTCGAAGTTTTATTTGATTAAGCTATGTTTCAACTTTTATAAAAAAATAATTCACTGCCAAATAAGAATTTTTTAATTTGTAATTTTTGCATGTCTCTGACTTCACCCACACACCATAAGTCTGTTTAAAATTTTCCTTTGGGGTTTCCTTAAAGAGTCTCAATCAACATCTTTAGTGTTGAGTGGCTGCAAAACTGCGTTTCGTAGAGTTTCCACGAACAGATGTTTGAGAAAACAGTTTCACTTCACTAACACGCAAACATGTTTTCTAATTCAATTTCAACGAAATGGCGATGGCGAAATTTCAGTGCCACCATATTGAATTTGATTGTTTATCGGCGCTGTTAGCTTTGGCTTACCACCATGGGGCAGCACCAAAATTTAATTAAAACAGCAACGCGCTCACCTTCCGCATTTTACGGTATGCGCGTGGGTGCATGTTTGGATGTATGCTCCTACGTTGAAGCCAAGCTTTGGTATACTCATTTAATTCCGCTTTGTTGCGTATTTGCTGCACAGAGAAAACCAAACGGTGTAGCTCCACTATAATCGAGCAAGTGCTCTGCACAAAAGCGAGTTAGCGCATACACAGCCAAATAGCGCGCCATACCAATAATGCGCACACAAATACATAAATACGAACGCACACAATGATGGCGGGACGTTTTGCTGAATTTCGCTTTACGCCATTTGGTTTGCGCGCTGTGTGCAAACACTTGACGGTCACGATTAATCTCCAATTTCAGGCCCGCATAAGCCAAATACTGCCGCGCTGTATATGCTTACGTTCATTACCGCTTACCGCGCTGCGCGCTTCATCGCGCGCGCAATGACACGACGCGCCGATTGCCATAAGCAAATACTTGCAACGTTATTATGGTGCTGTGCAACAGCTGAAAAATTCAAGCGCCACTTGCGCGCGCTGTTCGCCACTCGCCGTTCATCGGCCATTTGTTGGCCGTTTGGTTAGCTTGGCTTGGTCGCTTTTAATTTCGCATGCTCGAACAAATTCTTTGCGAGCGCTCGCTCATTGAAAATGTACGCAAAATCCCGCTGCGCTGGCATGGCCGCAGACCGTTAGTCAGTCAGTCAGTCAGTTGCCGCATTTCACGCATACGTAAGCAGCAGGGCGTCATGCAATGCGAGCGTTAAGTAATGTGTATGTCGTTGGGCGCCAATGTACCAGGAAGCATTGTATTACAGCGCGTCGCATTGCGTTGGCAACGCGGTCAGCATGTTGGTTGATTGCTCTCTTCATTCGGTTGGTCGTGGCACGCCATGCTACGGATATAACATTTAATTTGAGGTAATTGTAGCAGACGCGTAACACTAACGCGCACGCGCTAGCCATTAGTTGTCACATTTCGCGCGCGCCGCCCACTCGCCCGCAATACCTTACCCATTTAATGGTATGCATTGCTGATGAAGGCGCTGACTGTTCGCTGTTAACGCTGATTCGCTGCATTAATGGCCGTCATTGTGTTGCATTTCGTTGCAACCGCATTTGATGAGTGCAGCGCTATTGCCTACTGCCGCATTGAAATGCGAGTTGAAGTCTTCTGCACGGCCGGCAATGGCAACAGTGAATATTTCAACGTTTGCAGCGTAGGCGCTGTGTGTTTCATTGTATTGAAGCCATTTGCTTGCCGCTGTGTTATTTTCCGGTTTATGGCGCGCATCAGTTACTGTGTTGCCACTTACAAATACAATTGATTGAATAGAAGTATTAAAAAAAAGTATACATATATGTATATCTTAGAATCTCCGAAAGTTCTAAATCTTAGATATTGCTGCTTCGCTATTAAATGATAAATCAGTGATAATTTTAGCTATACTTTTTGATTGATTTAATACTAGGAAGCCCACCAATACGTTCTGTAAATAATCTGGGTCTGATTGATAGCATCGTGGACATTAAGTAAGTCTTCATAAGAAGTCTAAGACCTACATATATCCAGAAGTTGAGTTCGCATGTAGACTCATCGGTGTGGAGATAAATATTACCGACGAATATAAAATTAAGAAAATAATTTTAGCTTCGGTTTAACCAAAGCTAAGATACCCTTCACAAATCTTAAAGATTTTTTAATGGCAGATTTATGCTAAAAGGATCCAATATCGTTGGTTCCTACAAAAGAGCATCTTTTCGGCTAGAGAAAAACGTGTGTAAAATTTCAGAACGATATCCCGAAAACTCTAAGACTATTTCGCGAATATATAGACAGATGGAAAGACGGCCATGGCTATATCGACTCAGCTCGTCAAACTCATAATTTATAATACATAGATATCCTTTAGGGTATTACAAGCGTCGTGGCAAACTCTGAAGTGAGTGAGTGCAGTTATTACGTTATTCTTATTAAAGAGTGTAAAAGAAAGAAAAGTTTTCTGTGGCACTAAAATGAAGCGAGAAAGGTCTTCATGAAAGATGTTTTAAAGATACAAGAGCGGTCCGCCAATGCCTGAACCTTATCACCATTCAGCACCTGATACAGTCACTAGAACAAAAATTATTTACTATCGAAGATAATATTTTCGTAGACGTCACTATCGAGATTTCAGCACCTTCGAACTTATACCTTCCTTATAACCGCGTATATTAGAGGTCTTGTATATGGATTTTCGTTGATTCAATATTTGATTTTGTGAAGCGAATCATGCAGTAAAATCAATCGGTTTTTGATGAGATGCTGAGAGAAGTTTTGAAAAAACGGACGATAACCTGGTGACAGTCCACAATACTTTTTACCCAAAATCCAATTGAAAAAGCGCGAGTCAGCTGAGATAGTAGGGATCTTAAAATACTCGCATAAAGTATTGGGCATGTGAAAAGCTCTCGACGCAATGGAGATCGCTTTTATTAACTTCAGATAACAAATGGAATAGTGAGACCACTTCACAGCAGTGACGCCGTTCAAGTGCAATTCGAGTGAATTATTGTGTCATTTTGAGACCTTTCGACGAAACATAGAATCTCTGGTACACAACAGTTATCGTTCGTCGTCGAACTATAAAAAAAGAAGACGGTTACTTTTTTTCAGATTATCATCTGTGATCTTCCTGGAAAAGGACAAATCACGGCTTTACTATGTCGAATTGTATAATTGAAAAAAAGTGCGCAATTTTTCCAAGAACAAATAGTTCCTGTTATCACTTCTCCGCCGTAGTCTTAGCCAATTTGGTCGTACTAGGCCAATAACTGTTGTCCCATCCATAGTTTTCTTCTCAAGTCACGTTTTTTTCGTTTTGCTTCCAAACTTGAAAACGAGTTATATGAGAATGTTATTGTTGCCACTAAAACTTATATTTAAGACAGGTTCAAGAAATTTGGGATTCGCTGGGTTAGGCATATCGTGCTGAAAGGAGACTTCTATTTCTTCTTTATTGGCGTAGCCAGGTCCTTCTCCCTCTATTCTTTCCAAGGGAGTGGAGGTTTTTTCTTCCTCTGTTTCCCCCGGTGGGTACTGCGTCCAATACTCTCAGAGCCGGAGTGTTTTCATCCTTTCGGACGACATGATCCAGCCAGAGTGGCCTCTGTCTCTTAAATCGCAGAACTATGACAATATTGTTCTCATACAGTTCATCCTTCCATTAAATGCGATATTCGCCATTGCCATTGCGCAAAGGACCATAAATCTTCCGCTGAACATTTCTCTTGAAATCTCGTAACGTCGACTCATCAATTGTTGTCATCGTCCATGCTTTTGCGCCATATAGCAAGACAGAAATGATGAATGACTTGCAGAGTTGGCCTTGGTTCATCGAGAGAGGACATTACTTATCGATTGCCTACTCAGTCCGAAGTAGCACCTGTTGGCAAGAGTTTTTCTGCGTTGGATTTCGAGGCCGACGTTAATACTGATTCTAAGATAGATGAAATTGTTTATGACTTGGAAGTCACGAGTGCGACGAGTATTTGTTTGTTGACAGGGGATATTTCGTCTTACCAGACTCATTTGCTTCGCTTCGTTATTCAGTTTGAAGAAAGCAGGAGAGGTCATTCACGATCTTGATGGAGTTTCCACTTTTTCGAAAGTTTTTAGAGTTTTTGTATTCTACGTGCTTATTATGAGCATGTTTTATGTAGGTAAAGCGTAAATTCAAAGAAGGAAGAACCGATCCTTTTTTTGAGTTGATCTGAATCTCGCATGTTGTTAATCAAAATGACCCACTGTTACATTCGCCTGATCATTTTACAGACGGTTTCACTACAAGTCCAACACATACACACATGCATTATACATATAAGTATGTATATGAATCCACCTGCATATGCACCGGTGTAATGCATTCAAAACTGTGCTGTCCACCAAGCAACAGCAACAGTCAAAAGCGAGTAACCTCGGATGTGCGTTTAACCGCATGAAAGGATGTTGCGCCACCTCAATTGAGAAGCATGGCGCAACGCTGCGCAGGATGCAATACGTCAATGAATACGTGTTGCAACAGGAAAAACGGTAATTTCGTAGTTGTTTGAACAGCGTATGTATGTTTGCTGTCGAATCGCACGCGAGCATGTACACACACACATCTACATGTTTGCTGGCAATGTGCATGAAATTGTTTAAGCCTTTCGGCGCAGGCGTTGTGGCAGCAAATATTCACACCTCAGCGCTGCACGCTTGCCACAAATGCACAGTTTTTCCATTGTTGTTGCTACTTGTGCCGTAGCTGGTGGCGGTGTTGGCGTTGCTGGTCTGCTGCGTGGGCAAAGTAAAGCTGCAATTTATTGCAATTAATTACAAACCATCGACCACAATCGCCGTCACCAAGCGACGCTGCAACACCCACACACGCATACAAGTTTACGTATCTCGATTAGTATGTACGGGCGTGTGTGTGTGTGGGTGCCGCGCACATGAAGCCACAGGCTGCCTTGAAACGGCCGGCCACCTCGTTTTAAATGCTGACTGCCGGCTATGCGGCCATATTCAAACGACTATGAAAAAGTTTATTCATTTTCACACAAACACAGCCACGCGCGCGGGCGTTTGCGCAGGCATATTAGTGTGTAGTTAGCTTCATGCATCAGTGCGCTGCAAATAAGCCTATTGGCATAGCCGCGATGCTGAAATGAAGCGTTGCAAATTGGACAAATATAGGCAGGCCTCGTTGCCAATGTTGCGCTTTAAAGATGCCTGTGCAACCACTGACACTCACATACACGTATGCTATAGCGCATGTGTGCGTGTGCTTGTTGAAAGTGGTTGGATTTTGTCGAAATTTTAGATGCCGAGCTAATTTTGTCCCTAAATTCGGTGTAAAATTGCTTACGAGTGTCCTAATTCGTGTTGTTGGTTTGAGCTTTGCGAAACTTTGCCTAACTTTACTCACAGGAAGTTTTGATGTACATTCAATTTTCTATTACAATGCCCGAAATACAAAAGCATAACTCAACACGTTTTGATATATATTAAATTTTCTTTGTTAAAGCACAAAAACAATAAGGAAAATGTTAAAAAGTGATTGTTGGTTGAAACCCTTTGGAACAGAAAAATCTCATATGGTCGGGAAGAAGAAGGACAGTGGGGTGGCTAAGGGCTAAAAACGATTTATCTCAATTTCCATACAGATCTAGTGGATTAATTTTACGCATTTTCCGAGAAAGCTTACCATTTTTCAATTTTGAGGCGTTGGCGTAATTTACGTCGAGATCTTAAGTTGGAAGCATACAAAATATAGCTTGCGAAAAAATTGAAGCTGCAGAGACATCGCTTTGCTCTATGGATCCTGGAAAAGTTCCAAGAATATTCGACGTTTACGAGCCAAATTTTGTTCAACTGATGCCCATTTCTGTCTCAATGGATATGTAAACAAGGAAAATCGCCGCATTTGGGACTAAGAGCAACCTAAGAAGAATCAAAAGCTGCCATTTCATCCCAAAAAAAAACGGCTTAATGTTGTTTGTGGGCCGGTGGAATCATCGGACCCTATTTCTTCAAAAATGGTGCCGATGAGGACGTAACAGTCAATGTTGATCGTTTTCGCGCCATGATAACCGACTATTCGATGCTTGATATTGAAACTCGTGACACACACACACATCGCATCTTTGCTCAAAACGCTGTCAACAACTTGTACTTGATTTGAACAGAAATTACTAAAGCCCTAAAGCAGCACCCTCTACTCATTAGTGCCGAATATTCTGTATATTTGTGGTCATTATGTGGACAGATTAATGATTTTCCTTTGGTTGCTTCGGTGTACCACATTTCAGCAGAAGTTGTTTGTGCAAAAGCAAATGTAAGTGGACATCTGGTGAAGCGGAATATTGATATAAATAGGATCTGCATACATACAATACATACAGATAGTTAAATAGTTTAAATTTTGATTAATATATTTGCTTATATTGATTCAATTAATACAATATAAGTTGCTCGAAGTCCTCTGTCTCCGTTCAACGGCAAACACTAACTTAAGCTTGAAATAGAAATTAATGAAATTGTACACAAACAGAGTCTTTGTTGTATAGTTCCTGGGTTGAAATCGGAGTTTGTCCTTTCAAGCATTCTTCAAAGGACTATGAGGACTTTAGTGTCTTTGGCGTATTTTTTACGCCATCTTAATGGGGAGAGGATCTTTTCCTGATGATAATATACCCTGGTATCAAGGATGGATAATTCAATCAAATATGATTGTAATCCATACACAATTTCGTCAAATGGCGTATACTTTATTCATTTGTAATATTTTCCAATATAAAATTTTGCCAATACCTATGAGTATTTCCCCCCTTAGTCCTTAACAAATACGAGAGTATAAAACGTGCAGCTACACTCGAACTTAGCCATTCCTTATTTGTTAAAACTCAACTTGTTGATAAGGATATTCTCGGCAACATTCTCCATAACAATTGACAACCGCTCTCAAAACAGTAATTGCGTCGAAATTCCAATTATGTGTCATACCTATTAACCATTCTGCTGAGTTGGTGTGCCAAAGTGACAGCGGGCAAATGCGAAAGACAGATTGTGATGTCAAGTGTCGCGAAATTGGTCAGTTATGCTGCTTGACTTGTCATTTGAAAGGAGCGTGCGTGCAAATGAGCGCAATGAGTGCATGAGATATGCATTGAATGTATGCTGAGCGACGCGTCGGTACAACGGACGCTTCAAAAGCTCGTAATGTACTGTTAAGTGTCATCGCTGTAAGTGCGTGCGAAACGCAATGCCTGCATGCGACATTTCGTATACAATTGTGTAAGTGCATTGTTTTAAGAGATATTAAGAAGTATATAAAAATATAGAAAATATAGAAATACAATTTTGTGGAAAATTTTCTGCACGGTAACGAAAGGTTTTAACACATCTCTTTTTCCGTAGAACTCGTGAGTTTTTAGCTCTTATCCCACCTAAGATCGCTCGCTAATTATATTTCATGTAATTTTTTGCTTCCAAAATTTATCTGCCTAGGTCTAAAGAGGCACACCTGGTCTTAAATTTAAATAGCTAGGTAGTTAGGTATATAAGAAACAACTTCCGTGACATCGTCAAGAACCCTCAACCGATAGTTGTGATTATTTTCCTATACAAAGTTTTTCATCGCATAGAAGATGTTCTGTAGTCTCCCCTTATTCTATGGTCCTCCCAGTCCGCTAGCATCTCTGCCAAATAGACAGTAACCTGTTAGCACTCCTACTAAAGTTCTTACATAAATTCATTTTAATTTTAATAATCCACATGTGCGGCTCATATTCCATATTGATCCCATCTGTAGAGATACTTATCCCTGTGTCCCTGTCCATTTCACCCCTATTCCACTCTTCTCTGGAAGTGAAGACAATATTGGGGACCGAATTTAAGTTTAATTCTAAAAGATTTCGAATAAACGATATTTGCTAGGTATCTTAGGGGAGAAACGGGAACTTGCGAAATATCTTAGAATGCTTCTTATTACAGACGACTAAAAGGGAGAATTCCTTCAGCGGCCAGTTGCTTACAGAACAAGTCTGTGGGCAGTAAACTTAAAATTTCGTGTTAATTAATATATATACGTGTGTGTATTAAAGGGTTGCAAGAATTAATTCACGCTATGAATGCAACAGAGAATTTATGAATTCATCTCATAACTCGAGTTAAGCGCCGACGCCGAGTTCGAATTATGTGAATGCAGATACAGAGAAGACATTGTGAGTTGCTGTTTATCGCTAGCAGGTAGACTCAGCTCATTCATCTCATAAACAAACCCAACTCACACTCATATCATCAACCAGCAGTGAATGCAAAGCGTTAGCGTTCGCTTAGTAGTGGTATAGTGTGTGATCGTCACTTATTGTTATGTGAATTCATTGTTTCTCTCATTCTTTTAACAGAACAATGTGCACCCATAGTGTTCAGCTAAGCAAGCAAATAGAGAAGATAAACGGAAGGGTTTATTAAATATTTAAATTCGTCATTTCTTTTGTGTATACGGAGATAAAAGGGAGTAAAATAGTTTTGTCAGATTTTTTTTTTAATATTTCATATTTGTCATCAAAAATAATGGATGTAAGTAATTGACCGCGAAATTCAGTGCAATTGTTTGCTAATAAAGGGTGATTTTTTAAGAGCTTGATAACTTTAAAAAAAAAAAAAAACGCATAAAATTTGCAAAATCTCATCGGTTCTTTATTTGAAACGTTAGATTGGTTCATGACATTTACTTTTTGAAGATAATTTCATTTAAATGTTGACCGCGGCTGCGTCTTAGGTGGTCCATTCGGAAAGTCCAATTTTGGGCAACTTTTTCGAGCATTTCGGCCGGAATAGCCCGAATTTCTTCGGAAATGTTGTCTTCCAAAGCTGGAATAGTTGCTGGCTTATTTCTGTAGACTTTAGACTTGACGTAGCCCCACAAAAAATAGTCTAAAGGCGTTAAATCGCATGATCTTGGTGGCCAACTTACGGATCCATTTCTTGAGATGAATTGTTGTCCGAAGTTTTCCCTCAAAATGGCCATAGAATCGCGAGCTGTGTGGCATGTAGCGCCATCTTGTTGAAACCACATGTCAACCAAGTTCAGTTCTTCCATTTTTGGCAACAAAAAGTTTGTTAGCATCGAACGATAGCGATCGCCATTCACCGTAACGTTGCGTCCAACAGCATCTTTGAAAAAATACGGTCCAATGATTCCACCAGCGTACAAACCACACCAAACAGTGCATTTTTCGGGATGCATGGGCAGTTCTTGAACGGCTTCTGGTTGCTCTTCACCCCAAATGCGGCAATTTTGCTTATTTACGTAGCCATTCAACCAGAAATGAGCCTCATCGCTGAACAAAATTTGTCGATAAAAAAGCGGATTTTCACATTTCGAACCGAACACTGATTTTGGTAATAAAATTCAATGATTTGCAAGCGTTGCTCGTTAGTAAGTCTATTCATGATGAAATGTCAAAGCATACTGAGCATCTTTCTCTTTGACACCATGTCTGAAATCCCACGTGATCTGTCAAATACTAATGCATGAAAATCCTAACCTCAAAAAAATCACCCGTTATTTGCCATGTAGTAATACAATTTACACCTGTGTCTGTGTTTTATTGTGTTATTGGGTCTAACCCTGTTACTGTAGGAAAAATCATGTTTTTACATACGAATATGTAAATTAATTAATTATTTCTAGAGTTTAAACTAATAGGAAACACATGTGCAATATTGAAAACGAATTTTATCTTTTCTAAATTTCTGAAGTCATTAATTTTTTAAATAAATTACTTTTAAGTTCAAAAAGACTGGTGAATGTGTTACACATTTTTTTTAAATAAATGAATTATGTATGTATATATTTTATATTTTTGTTAGATAAATGAATTGCTGCTTTTTTGTTTAAGTTTTTAATAGCGCAATTTTTTTAAATTATATGTGACTGAAGGGCTTTACATTTTATTTTTTAATACAAGAATTATGTGTATATTTTTTTGTTGAATAAGTGAATTTCGTTTTTAAATTATAGTTTAGAATACTTAAAAAAATACATATGTATCCATGTATTGTATTTCATGCTTTTCATTACAATTTCATTTCATGATATGTATAAGTTTCTCGTTAGTCGATATAAAGAGACTCGTACGTCGCACGTACGTATGTTTTTTAGTTTTCCCTAATGTTTTTTTTACGATTTATCGACAGTTTAATTGGACTGGAAATAAACGCGAATGTAACTAATAAAAATGTGATACTTTGGAACTAAAAGTTGTATGTATTTTGTGATTTAAAAAGATTTTTTTTTTTTCAATTGTTCCAAAGGACAGGTTTTAGTTCTAAAATATTTTTATTTTTTATAATATTTTGTTAAATCTATTAATCCCTAAATAAACTTCATGAAAAATTGCAATAAAATTTAATATTGGAAACATTTTTTTATTCACATTCGTATGTAATTATCTATGCGTATTTACATACTTCTTTCTAGTCGTGCAACTACAATAACTCGAGTTAACAGTTGTTAATTCACACGAACATCATTCACTCATCCAACATCCTTCTTGCACAGAATTATTTCACACCAACAGAATGAAATGCTTTGGTAAACCAATTCTACAGAGAGTGGATCGTTACTTGTGCGAGTGCTATGAGTTGAGCGAACTCGTTGTTGTTCTCACTAATGAGACTCGGTCCTTATTTTACCCAAACATGAGAATTCATTTTTACGTTGTGTGAGTGAGTGCGAGTTGAAATTTTTGGACAGTGACTCAAAGTTTGTTTTTTACGTATTCATGCAGCCCTTTAGTGTGTATGTGTATGCGTGAGATATTTTTCCTGCCTTTGGAATCTAACTCTACCTGGTCATCACCGCAATGGAATTCACCTTGGGCTCCACCTAACTCCACGTGGGCTCCGCCTAACTTTACTTGGGCACCACAGCAATCGAAGTTCACTTTGTCTCCACCAAACTCCCCTTGGAATCCTCCTAATGCAACTTGGGCTCCACCACAATTGAACTCCACTTGGGGCCCACCACAATTGAACTCCACCTGGGCCCCTCTCAATGCTACTTGGGCTCCACCTAACTCTACTTGGGCACCACCGCAATCGAACTTTAAATTGACTTTCTTCCTTATAATTTAACTGTAGTGCCACTTTAAAAATGGTCACTAGGCAGGCTGTTAACTCTGGAGCTACTCTACTTGAATCAAGAATTTACTATCTGTTTCTGACGATTTCAAGGGCTTGAAGTTGCTTATCGCTCAGTGTACATTGCCTACTGAAACTTAACCTACTGGAAGGAAATCTATCTTTCGGTTGGCTAAAAAGTACCAAACTTCTTTTGCAAAATTCGACATTTTCAGTAAGGAGATTTCTATCTGCAGGGAAGGATCTATTATAACCCAAAAAATATTTAATTTTTTCTTGAAAGACAACTGGCAAACAAATGGTTGTATACCACTCAGAGTTTACTGTTGATTGTTGTTGTTAGATTGTGGCATGACCATGACTGCTGCTTAGTTTCGGAATCATACGTAAAAATCCAGGATTCATCGGCTGTCACGTTGATTTACAGCACAAGTAGCTTCCGTACGTGAAAACTTCCTAGGTATAGAAAACATCAAAAATATCGGTCTTTACGATAGAGTTTTAAGTTGCCAGACTACAAAGTTAGGATAGTTTGTCAAATCCGGAAATGTAAAAGGAATCCTATTTATGTATAAACATACCCTTAAAATTTTAGTGCGGTAAATCAGTAGTTGTTTTTTTCCCAGAAATCGACTTTTTTAGGATGTCACACTACTATCAATTTGGACAGCTATACTGTCATGCTACATATTGAACGTAACTTTGACCGTCCGTCAACGTGTTAAACTGTAGGTGGGAGATTTATTTTTGGGTTTTCAGTTTAATTAAGTGATACTATGTTGAAATAGTTTACAAAAAAAAAATCGATCGGGTTTAACGGAAATTCTGCAGCGCGTTGCTTTTCGGTAGCGAATCCGACTTTGCTGTGGGTTTAGTATTTATTTTGGAAATATTCCGCGCAACACGACATTGACTTTAAAAGCGTAGGACGCTATGTGCAATTAGTGCGACTTAAGTGCAATTTATTTATAGAAAGCTGTGCATTTCTTGTGATAGTGTGCCAAAACGAAATCAAACACTGGCAAACGATTTACAGCGAAACTGCAAATTAATTGCTCGTATTTAGAGAGCGCATCGCAAGTAATTGTCGTTAAGCTGACAAGTACAAAAATCAGCTTTTAAAAGCTGCAAATCAACACGCAAAGCTGCAACTGTAAAATGTTCAAAAACAATGAAAAAATATTATGAAATAAAAATAGCCGAAACCCAGCAATAAATGCTCGGGAACTGACGGCAGTTTGCTGCTGCTTGCTCTCACGTTCGCATAAATAGCTGTGCCGACAAAGCTCTTAGGCAATCTGACGTGCGAGTAATAAACTTGCCGTAAACATGAAAAACTAATTCTACAAAGTAGTAAGCTCGCTGCATGCAATTCACTTAAGATAGTAGCGGCTACTAGTAGCCACTCGTGTTTAGGGGAAATGACAACATTCGGACAGTTTTATATACTCGAACTATCTTTTTTCAGTAGTACTACAGTTTTGTTGCCTGTGACGCATAAAATAAAGGTTTTATTTTATAATAAAAATATACAAAATTTTTCAGGTTATATTAATGCAATGTTAGTTTACTACCTCAAAGCGGAAGTTTAGCAAAGGTTTCATATGAAAGGAAAAAGTTTTAGAAAATGAGGAACTGTAACAATCACTAGATGGAATTCACTTGCTAAGTTCAAGAGAAGTAGTCATCGCATTCTAAGCCTGCACTTGACGCGAATTTTAACAGACCTGCTCGAGTGTATCATACTGTGGAGAGCCCAGATACCTACATTATAGCTTGCCAATGCGGGACAAGTGCACAAGAGATGCTCCATTGTTTCCCTGGTGTCCTGTTCTATACATTTCCTGCAGGTTTCTCGATCTGTCAGCTCCACCTTACGGGCGTCTGTCGCCACCAGACCAGTTGGTGTTCCCATCATGTTCCTAAAGGTTCTTCTATCGAGAGCCAATAGGAATGTGTACTTCCAGAGACTGGTACCGTTTTGCACATGAGTTTTGCAGTCCACAAAATGCCATTAATAGTAAACATTCAAAGTGCTATAACTAAGCTCCAAATTCGGTAAAAGAGTTCTCTGTGGAGAGAGATCTCTGTGTGCGATTTTTAAAAAGCGATCGTAGCATCGCTTTCTAATAAGGGGTTTCTAAAGCTATATCAACTAAACTTGCTGTGGACGAATCTTTCTAGGACGTCCTCAGACGGTCTGAAAATGGCTGAAAAGGATTGATAACCTTTTAAATAGCGTCCATCCAAGATGTGCCAGAATAATTTTATGGCAGCCAAAATGGCTAACAGCTCTCTGTCGAACATTCTGTACTTCACCTTTGTGGGGCTGAATCCAACTGGCTTCCAGATGCTATGAAAAGCCACTGGAATCTGATGAAATCACAGAAAGGTACCATGTGGATGGGACTGACCCATTTGCTGCTTTAAGGGTAGAACGCTGTCACATTTTGCTGCTTTCAGGGATTTAGACGCTCAACATAACTGTTATCAGTATGGGTGTTGGGGAGGGCTTGCTGACCCACTGTCGAAATACCATTCCCCCTGCGGATAGGGGGCAGGGGGGAACCGAATATGCCCGTGGTAAGGTATGCCTGTCGTAAGAGGCGACTAAAATCCCGCATGCACTGTGTCTGTCATTCTTGCCTTGAAATGTCAGCATAGTCCATGTGAGATGTAGTGCTATAGTATTCGTCGTAAAACATGGTTACGATTTCTAGCCTAATAATGAAAATAGGCATATTTATCAACGAAAATGTTTTTTTTTTCGTTGGATTTGGCTCGTCTTGGAAGACCCACACGGTCGATTGCTGTTTTGTTTCGGGCTCATACGCATAGATCCATGATTCGTCACCTGTGACGATCTTATAAACGTCTTTTGAAGCACCGCGATCGTATTTTTTCAGCATTTCTTTACACCAATCCACACGAGCCTTTTTTTGAGCGATTGTCAAATTGGCCGGGATCCAACGAGAACAAACCTTTTTTACGGCCAGGTGTTCATGCAATATCGAATGTATGCTGGTGGGAGAAATGCATAGGCACGCCTCTATCTGAAGGTATGTTACATGACGGTCTTGCATTATCAGTTCACGTACGGCATCGATGTTTTCTGGTACAACGGCTGTCTTTGGACGACCTTCACGGAATTCGTCTTTGAGCGAGCGTCGGCCACGATTGAATTCGTTGTACCAATTTTCCACAGTGCTATAGGATGGTGCTTCATAGCCATACAAAGATTTTAGTTCATCGATGCACTCTTGTCGTGATAATCCACGTCGAAAGTTGTGAAAAATGATTGCACGAAAATGTTCACGAGTTAGTTCCATTTTTTGGCCGAGATGAGTTTTTTAATTCCCTGTAAATAAAACAATTCACAATTAAATTACAAAGCGTTCTGAGTGATGTTATGCTAAAAAATGTCAAACTTTCTAATAGAAATGTCAGATTGCACCTGGCAACACTTAGTGTTGCCTAGTCCAGAAATATATATAGCAACCTATGTATTATATCACATAATATAAAGCATTTTCGACAAGCGACAAATGCAACTTCTTCTTCTTCTTTACTGGCGTAGACACCGCTTACGCGATTATAGCCGAGTCAACAATAGCGCGCCAGTCGTTTCTTCTCTTCGCTACGTGGCGCCAATTGGATATTCCATGCGAAGCCAGGTCCTTCTCCACTTGGTCCTTCCAACGGAGTGGAGGTCTTCCTCTTCCTCTGCTTCCCGCGGCGGGTACTGCGTCGAATACTTTCAGAGCCGGAGTGCTTTCATCCATCCGGACGACATGACGTAGCCAGCTTAGCCGCTGTCTTTTAATTCGCTGAACTGTGTCAATGCCGTCGTATATCTCGTACAGCTCATCGTTCCATCTAATGCGATATTTGCCGTGGCCAACGCGCAAAGGACCATAAATCTTTCGCAGAACTTTTCTCTCGAAAACTCGCAACGTCGACTCATCCGTTGTTGACATCGTCCAAGCCTCTGCACCATATAGCAGGACGGGAATTATGAGTGACTTATAGAGTTTGGTTTTTGTTCGTCGAGAGAGGACTTTGCTTCTCAATTGCCTACTCAGTCCGAAGTAACACCTGTTGGCAAGAGTTATCCTGCGTTGGATTTCTAGGCTGACATTGTTGGTGGTGTTTACGCTGGTTCCAACATAGACGAAATTATCTACAACTTCAAAGTTATGACTGTCAACAGTGACGAGGGAGCCAAGTCGCGAGTGCGACGACTGTTTGTTTGATGACAGGAGATAACTCCAATCGTTGGGCATGCTCTCATCCGACCATATTTTGCAAAGAAGCTGATGCATGCTCCTTATCAGTTCTTCGCCGCCGTGTTTGAATAGCTCCTGCCGCTTTGTTGTTCTTCAGGCGGGCAACTGCTATTCGAACTTCTTCATGGTCGGGCAATGGAACGCCTGCTCCATCGTCATCGATGGGGGGAATGCAAGTAGTCATTGAGTTTTTGGAGACTCAGCTAGTAGTAGCATAAGCTACAAGGTCTCACCAGAGACTTTAACGGGGAGCAGTTATCCCTTGGATGGGGTTTGGCCCTTTGTGCAGATTCGTGGTGGCTGTGGTTTAAACCTAAATGCAGGCAGGGTATTTTGTCCAGTGTGGAATTGCATTGTGGCCGGGTGCCGGACCCAGAGTACGGCAGAGGTTTTAGGTCGGCCTCGAACCCGACAAAGGCGGCTAGGGTGTCCCTATCCACCCGAACCAATTGGTGTCAAGGTATAAGTGCAGAATGCACCCAAAGTATGTGTGCTGAATGCATTTATGCTTTGGGGCGCTGATCAACGCATTGTATTGACGTAAATCTCAACGGACTCTGTCCCCAATCTCCTTGACTGATGACAATAGCCATTTTCCCTGGTTGGTAAGAGGCTTGTAGGAGCATGATGGAAAGCATCGATGGGATCTCTCACCAAATCTGCTGTCATACAAACCCCACACATATAACGGTATTGTTAAAAATTACCAAAAGTATAATAAATCAACAACTAAATACGCCAGAGATAACGTGCGAGATGGTAATAGAGGCTTTAAAAGAGCTGGGGTCAAAATTGGACAAGGGAATGGCATCCACTTTTTATAGACAAAATCACATAGCAATGAACTTTTATTCACAGTTTCAATGTGAAAATGAGCGCAATCGGGTCAAAACTACGCGACCTTCCAATAGAACACAATTGAAATTCCATTTTAATCCTTGCCTTTCTGATATATAAATGAAAACGCAGTTAAAAGATCGAGATAAAACTTTCTACGAATAGCTTGCCCTAGATCTCATATAACTATCAAGCCGTATGTACCTGAAAGTTTTACCACGGCTTTAATCCTTGCAAGTTCCAAGAGTGTGAAACGTTCGGCTATAACCGATTTTATCCCTTCCTTACTCTTTTTATAGCTAAATACTTTAGTATTGAAATTGATTAATTAACAATTAAATTTATTAAACATATTTTTTCACTCTTTCAGCTACTGCAGTCATAAAAAATGGTAAGTTTCATAATGTTTTTTAAAAGTTAATGAACGCTTATAATAACGATAGTACTACTATTGACTATAATCGCCGAATCAAAGAGATTTTCAATATCTTAAATTTTTAGTTAAACAATTACTGTTATTAAATACAAATGTGCGCCAATAAAGGGTAAATTATTTGCCTAGATGCACATTCATATTGTTCATGCAAACTGCTACACGCACATACTTACTCACATATAAGAGTCAAGAAACAAAAGCTATACGCAAGCACGCTTACCATGTGTTTATGAAATGCTCGGAGGTATTTTCATTGGGCGAATTCTGCAGTCTACTCATTATGTTGCGGTTTGTGGCCTGCGGCTTCATGGTTCATTTCACCGTCAAATAAATTATTTAATTTCAGCGCTCACTTATTTACACACCAAATCATTAATTCATACATATGTGTGTGTATAGTTTGAAGTGTATGTGTTTGTAGCGAAGTTATGTTTGTTTGTGTAAGGTTGGGTGTTTAAGTTATTGATTTATGATTGCACTATAATTTTTTTTCGTTTTAAGTTTATTTTTTTGAGGTGGAAGCGTACATTTGTTGTAATTTCGATGCTCACCCATTCAAATGGCGCTGACAATATGATATCAGACATCATATGGAATAGTTTGGACAGCGCCATATGGATAAGTGAGAAGGAAGATGATACCATTGTGTTTATTTTCGACCATCAAAAGTTCTCAAGGATTATTAAAATTGTCATCAGTTGCTAATAATCGATTGGCATGCTGATACAATCGATAGCTCCTAAACGTCCCACTTTACTCAATCACTTAATGCAAGTTTTCATATTGTCTCAATTTTGCGGAAAATTATAAATTCCATGGCAAGCAATCACATCATCTCATTTTCGATATAAAACGTAATACATATCCATACATTAATTCCGTGTTCAACCCTCCTTATTGAAATATGTATAAGTAAAATTACGAGCATTTAATTCACCGTTGTGCATTCCAAGTGCACAATGAACAATTTGCACAATTTTACACCAACAAAATGTGGCATTTAATTTACAGCCAATCAAATGGTCTGCTGACATGTCAGAACTATTTAAAATAGCTCTAGTTAATTTATTAACGCACATACTTCCCTCAGCATATTCTCAATAGATGCTATTTTCTCCAATTTCAAACTGACATCATTATCGGTAATTTTATGGATAATTCATGAGCATAATCAGCACAGATTCGCCCAAGCTGCCATAGTTGATACTTACGACTGCAATCTGCTATGCGTTGACTTCGGTGCCTTTGCTTTTGTTTGTGTTGCTGGCAATGAATTTCTACATGAAATTAGCACATTTGTGTTCATTGATACACTAATAAGTGTGAATGTAGTTACTCATAAATTAATTTCTGGATCTAAGTGATGGAAATACCAAGCAAGTGCATCAGTGGTAATTAAAGTCCGAATTTAAAAAATATGTATTCTTTTGGTAAATCGTATAGAAGGCTTTTGGTAAGGAAATTGTATAGTGGAACAAAATAGAGTTTCAAATTCTTAAATAATTTCTTCAACAGCATCTAGCAATGAAAACTACTATGAGAGCATAGTATAAAGTATTGAAAAATCGCCTTTTAAATTGCCTTTGCTTGAGTACACTAGACTCAGGTATTTTCATAAACTGTACTGTTAATATTAGTTATTCGTGCTAAAAATACCCGCCAGTTGGTTGAAATTTCTAACGGTATGCGCTTCAAAGTGTTTAAGTGTTGACAATCTAAAAGACAGTGTTGAGTTGTATCCACTTTATCTTCTTCCGTACGGTTTCCGCAAATGGCGTCTGGTAAGATTCACAACCTTACAGCATGGACGTCAATAGGACAATAGCCTGCTAAAAGCCTCACAACTAGGTAGAGGCTAGTCTTACTGATGGCAGAGATATCTCTAGACATCCTGCGATCAATCGTAGGCCAAAAAGCTTTTGCGGCAGCTCATGTACCGATGGTGGACCAGCGTTGGCCAAGCTTCTGCGAAACAGACATTGCAATAGTCAGGAAGTCTGATAGAGCGCTCCTAACAGTAAAAGAGGACCACTTTTGTTGAGAGATCCCACATTTTGCCAATGGATCCTCTACAGCAGTATTAGGCAATCGATGTCTTTTTTTGCTCTCTATTCGATACCCGGTTTCCACGAAAGCTTCCTATCCAGGATTAGCCCTAGATATTTCAATGTTTCCGCCTGTTTTCCATTTGCGGCAGCGGTGCCACCGGAATCTCATAAAATCATCATGGTCTTACTTGAGTTGATGGCGAGATCACTTCCGACCGCTCAATTTATAACGACACTGAGATACCCCATGAAAACTCCACCCTGTGGAGTACCCCATTGCGTTTCCCCATTCCGTTTTAATCACTCTATCGCACAGAGGACTGAGAAGGAGGTATTTGATTTTTGATTCAATCCCAAGGTCGTCCAGAGCAATAACGACTGCCTGCGGCAAGACATTGTTGCAAGCTCTCTCAATGTAAAGGAAAGTCTCAACAGCGAAATCCTTAACCCTAATGGCTTCCTCAAGCCATGTCTCGATGGTATGCAGGGCAGTAATAATGTAACATAACAATCAATTCAATACTTCGCAGTGAAGCATATCTTGCTTTCCTACATCCTTATTTAGTTAGATACTCATAACTTAATTTGCATTATTGTATAAATAACCGTTATAGTGAATAAATAACCAACGGCTTCTGAATAAAGGCCGACAGCAGATAATGCTATTTTGATATTGTCATGAGCTTCAGCCAAATCTGGCTAATGAGACGCACGCAAACACAATGTACTCGTAGATATATACATATGTATATGTGAAACAGTGTCTATACATTTACAAGTATATGCTGGAATCTCAGACATTTTATTGTCTGATTTAAGTATAAATACGTATGTCAAACTAATGCACTTCCTTCATCATTAATAAGTAGAACTAACTATCGCAATTGTGGTTCAATGCTCTGTGGCTCCATCATTATGAGCATGCTCAAGGTGATGTGTACCAATTAATAATTGATTATCGGTAATAATCGATAATAATGTAGGACAAGCTTCTTGCAGCTTAACACGAAATGGAAGACTGGAGTTTCTTCAAGGAAGTGCTGTGGCATAGACTCTAGCACGCGTTGTACAGTTTGTGGGTTGTACACAGTATAGTTGAAATTTGCAAATTCCATCATGATTTTGCCAACTAACGGTAAATGTGTATACAATATTTTTATATTAATAAACTCTAAGGATAAACAATTTTATATGGTTACCACCATTTTCAAAAATGAAATACATTATTTTAGTGAATTAGGTTTACTGGTGTTAATGGGGTGTGGCAGTTACTCTGTATATCCAGCCACAGTTGAGCGACCATACTCAATCCCTACTCCTGCACCCGCGTCGAACACCCTAGGTAACGTGAAAAACTTTGAGTGAGATGCAATAACTAACCCGCGTGGATCTTGAAGTCATGGCAAAGGAGCCTTGAAGACTCCACTCCGAGGTAATCGGTTTAAGGGCTCAAAAACGTTGTAGCGTTTGGCCACCAGAAGGTGCGGCTGCCAGGAGCAATGGGTTAGCTATATGAAAGGTTGCAAGGAAACTTTCTCCCCAAGCTGTAGTTGTCCCGCGGGGTTTGGGAGCCCCCACGTAAATATGTTATTCCAACGAAAGGAAAAAGAATGCCTCGTATATCGACCTCCGCAAACATTGACGTACACAGCAAACTCACAAAGGAACACGATGAACAAATATGCACCGGGGATATCCGGACCCTTTATAAAGAAGACGCCGCTATCCAGCTAGTGAATGTATTCAAAAAATATAAGGCCGACATCGCCGCACTCCAGGATATGCGATGGATTGGATATGGTTGCTCGAAATATGCAGCATGTGATGTCCACTACAGCTGCCATGAGACGATGTACAAATTCAGTATAGGATTTATGATTGGTCAGAGGCTTCGCTACTTTGTCTCCATATTCCCCCCGACGACGGAAGCTGAACCTAAAAAATCGGCAATAATAACAGAAAGCCAATATTTATCGATTACCAAAGCAGTTTCCATCACGAGGACGTAACATATGCGAATACTGATACTTTATCTGCTGTACTCTTCATACCGCTCCGGAAGAGGCGCTCTAGAGAAAAACGCTACCTGTAAAGCCATCCCACACCCGTTTGTGGCTAGGACTGTAAAAGCGAGAAAAGGAGGGAAAATATGTATATGTTAACAAAAAGAAGAGAGAGCGGAAAGACGGAGAGGAGAGCTTGCGATGCTGGCTATAAAAACAGGAATTTAAACCTGATAACAGACACACTGCGTATACTATATAATCTAAGCCCGTAGATCAAGTGCAGAATAACTGTTGCCAACAGCTGCTACTTTAGGATTGCTTGGCAATTGAGAAGCGGATGCCTATAAACTCTATAAGTCATGAACGATCACGGCCTTGGATGAAAATGCGCTAAGAGCATTCGAAAGACTGTTCTTCGCAAGATCTTTAGAGTTGTCCGAGTGTGCTATAAGTATTGAAATGGATGGAACCTCGAACTTTGCTGGGGCAGGGATATAGTAAATCGCACACAAATTCAACGAATGCAGAAAATAAAAGAAATTTTAAGTAAAATATGCTAAGAAGGTAAAAAGTTAGAAAACTTATGAAAAAAAATGTTTTTATTTTATCGTGTTGCCACCTTATTAAAAAAAGTTACTTTCGAGTAGAAATAATGCAAACACAACCAACATTTATTTTCATAGAACTTGCGTACGAACTTCTGTAATTAGAAACTGCAAATGCTGATTTTTTCTTGCATGCATGTCAGCTGCATAAGAACAACGACAACAACAACAAATGCAATGTGTGTGCACCACAAAACCACAAAGAGATGTCAACACAGTGGCACGTACTTTACAACTTACTTACACACACACACACATGCATACACAGCAGCTGCATGCTTGTATTGAGTGCAATCATTAAAAACTCAGTGCGGTTAAGAAAAGGAGAGTGCCTACATTCATACATGGTTACATTATTTTTTTTGTTTTTGGGGTGCGAGTGGATATAGTGTAGAAACGTGGCTGCGTAGTGAACTTAATGAGAGTGTGTGTGTATATGATTTTATGTATGAATATGTCTATGTATTAGGGTGGGTCAAAAAAATAATCCAACTTCAGCCTGTAAAATCCTTTAAATGGTTAAGTTAGGTAGGGTTAATCTGATAAATCAATAAGTCACGCATAGACCAGTTTTGGTCTTTTGCAATGACAGATTCAGTTACGTGGTTCAAGAGGAGAAGTCATGCTTTAGAATGTCTGTGCTTGACGCGAATTTTTACAGTCTTTGCGGCCTCAATATCGATACCTCCTTCAGTGTATTATACTGTGGAGACCCCAGATGAGGGACAAGTGCGGGACAAGTGCACAAGAGATGCTCCATTGTTTCCCTGGTGCCCTGCCTTAAATATTTCCTGCAGTCTTCTCGTTCTGTTAGCCCCATCCAGCGGATGGCGTTTGCCTAACCGCCATTAACCATCGAGTTGTACCCGAGGTTCTGTATGGTAAATCTTCTGCAGCCAGTAGTCGTCTAGCCGATTTTGCTGCACAGTTTTCAGAGAAGAGGTGTATAGGTGGCAGGTTTAGTACCAGTTCCATCGGCTTTCGATAGGTTCCGTTCGTCTGTCCACCATACCACTACCCCAAAGTAATTTGTGGGTCCTTGAGAGAGAGAGTTGTGTCCCATTTATCGAAGGGAATCTCGATAAAGGAATTTTGAGGTTTCTTGTGATTACAAGCAGATCCGTTTTCTCCCTGTTCAATCCCATACCCACTTGCGATGTCCAATTCTGGACTGTATTGTGTGTGGTGGTCATAATAATGCTAATGGTCTGTAGACACCTACCCATTATTAAGATGACAATGTCGTCCGCATATGTTATTATCTTAGGAGCCTTCCTTCCACGTCCCTTAGCAGTTTATTCACCACTAATGTCCATAGAAGCGGAGATAGCACTCCACCTTGGAGAGTACCTCTACAAACTTCCTTGGTCATTCTAGCGTCATTCCATTCTGCTCTTATTCATATAGAGATCAAAAGGCTTCTGATGCAGCGTTGTATAGCAGGATCAAAACTTATTAACTGGAGACTATTTAGAATAGATTCTGTAGAGACGTTGTTGAATGCTTCAGAAATGTTCAGTAATGCTCCAAGAGCGTATTTATTATATTCAACAGCCCTTACGATATTAACTACCAGTGTATGGCATGCAGTCTCTACTGATCTGCCCTTTGTACATAAGGGTGCAGCGCCTTGCACAACTTCTAGGAGGCGCTGCGCGTCTTCCAATGTGCCCTAGCAGTTGTCCGTCCACTCTCCGCTACTTTTGCGAATCAGAAAGGACGAAGCCGGGCTTCTTGTAGTCGCTAACGACATCTTTATACTCGTTCCAACAGTCCTTGCTTTCTTCTAGCTTGGCCCAGTTGAAGCTTTGCTCATATTTAAAGAGAATTTCGTAAAGTTGTCGAAGCACCTATTTTTCAGAATACATATTCGAAAACATATTATGGTTTTTGACCCACCCTAGTGACTTTATATACATGAGTAGATACTCATATAAATCGAACAACACACATTTCTGCACACACGATTATTATGTATGTGTGTATGCGTGTATGTAGCTTTCTAGCTCAGTGTATGCAAGCACACAAATTCATTTGTAGTGAAAAAAGAGTGGCTTAAAGGATAAGCAACTGGCTTAGTTTGGTAGTTAACCGCAAAGTAGTTGCAGTTTTAAGCAAAATAACATATTAGCAAATGTACAAGTGAAAACGACAGTTCTAAATGAGAAAACAAATAACGTCAGCAATTGTGAACTCAACACATCTATGTATGTATGCATAAACAAGTAGATTGGGTTGCAAAGAAATTTTATAAATGCATGACGATAAGCTTTATTTAGTGGCTTTGCATGTTTTTTTAAGCTTACTTTCCTAAAACTTGCGTCATGCAAACTAATGCTTTTACCAACGCAAATGCCTGCACTACGACATAACCAAACAGAAACAAGAAAAAAAAAAACAAAAAAGATTTGAAAATAATATTTACAAAATGAAAAATTGCGAAAAGATGGCAATTTATTTTTATTTAAAAGCATTTAGTACCGAAAATGTTGTGCCACAGCAGCAGCTGCTGTGTTGCGAATGAAAACTTAATTTCGCAACAACCAGATTTAAATTCATGTATTGTTATTCAATTTCACACGAAAATAAAGTAAAAGCAACAATACAAAAACAAAAGCAAAAACACAAAAATACAATTTGTTTGTTGGCAAACTGCTAGCAGAGCGTAGCGCCATGGCGTATACGTGCTGCATTTGCTTATGCATTGCTGCAGTGCAAAATATCACTCATACGCAGCGAGGGTGTGCTGGTCTGACAATGTGGTAGTGAGTACGCTGAAAAACACTTCGTGCGGCGTATGCGGTGAATGGCTGTGCTGCGGGTGCATGTTATGACCTAATAACCTTTCGGCAATGTTTTTGCTATTTTTTGAAAGTGTTCACTCGCACTCACACATGCCTACTCACATACATACATGCATACACACGGAAATACTCTGCAAAAACATTAGTTTGCTTTCAACTGTTCTGCCGGAATCGCAGAGATTTTGGGGCGGCGTGATCGTGCGACAGTTTCGGGTATTTAAGGTTATATTTGCAGTGTGTCAACGTATATATATGTGTATATGTGTGTGTGACATTTTTTGTATATTCAGCTGTACTCAAAAAACGGCAAATTTTGACAGGAAAAATGAGTTGAAAGTGAAGCTGACAATCTCTGGTTTTTGATTTTATTCAATAAAATGCTTTCACTTTTATGTTGTCATTGAAGTGAAATTTTCTTAGGAACATATAATTGTTTTGCTTCATTTGCATCCCAGATTCCCCACCTTTCCTTATTTTTATGGTAAACTACCATTGTATTCTATTTAATAATAAATTCTGGGCTCTCTGATCTAACAGAGAACCACAATTAAAAGGAGCTTAGTGCTTCATTAAAGTAATAACGTTGAAAATTTTCCATTTAATTTACGAAAATCGACTTGAAAGGATCTATGACCTACATACGTATACTTGAATAACTGACTCCGCACGAAAAATGACTTCTTGAGAGCTGACTAAGTGCTGATATTCATATCAAGGTCGTCTCCGGTTTATTTTTTTTTTTTTTTTTTTTTTTTTTTTAAGGGTGGAAGCCCTGGGTTGGAGTGCAGAGAGAGAAATCTTTTAAGTCATGAGAGAGAGAAATCTAACAAACTACATACATAAGGTCGTGATGGAATCGGAACAGATAGCTTCTAAAGCATCCATGTCCACTCAGTATTTGGGTTAGCTGGGAGCGTAGGTCCCCATGTTAACTATCTATCAACTAATGGATTTCTAGGATTATTCTGTGGGTTCACCGTCCTTTGGTTGAGGTTTGCTACCGTTGCTGCCACATTGTGATGCTTTTGGTTCTCTCCTTTTCGTTTGCGCATACAGATGGCTTTGATAGTTAGTGCAATCGCGCGAATTCTTCTCCCTGGATGTGAGTGGGTGTCATACTACCTAGAACTTCAGCAGCGTCGCTAGATATCGGTCAGAAGGCAATTCTTACTCATATAGCAGTGACAGTGCAAAGAATTTGGAATCCAATATTACTCCTAGATACTTCAGCAGCGGCTGTGAAATAATGCCGCATTCGCCTATGCTGAGGGATACCCTTTCTTCCACCTTCTTTGAATTTATGAGCAAGACTTCCGTTTTCTGCTCAGCCAACTCTAAACTTATGGTAGCAAACCGTTGATGCAGACTATTTATGATATCATTGCATTTGAGCCCGAGATCATCCAGATGTTTAGCCACTGCTAGCACTATGAGGTCATCCACAGATAGATTTGTTTCTCCGTTTTTTGGTTGATGTATTCTTAGCACTTGGATATAGTGTAGCTCTGAGTGCCCTCGCCTGTATCGAATAACAATCTCCTATTTTCAAAATAGCTTATTTACAAGATACTGGGGTGCGCGTATTTCATATAAAGCTTTGTTGAACGCATTCTTCACATCCACCCTGGAAGAATTAGCGTGCACTATCCTTTTATGTCATCTTTCCATATTTTACTACTTACTGCACACTTCACAGTATCAACTATTTCACTTATGCCTGGTTTCACAGTCCATACTTATGTTGTGCTTAAGATAAAACAGGAAAATAGTGTTTTACAGTTCATACTTAAGTTATGCTTAAGCACATAGAAATTAAGCATTGACTGTGAAACGCAAACGACTCCCAATGTAAAGCCGTACAGTTTCGCTGATAATCCCCCGGATCGGGCAACATTTTTCCTATTATACAAGCGTTGTACATTTTGACGAACAAGCTGGGTCTTATAGTCACTGTGTCTTTTAATGCTTTATTTGGTATACCATCAACTCCAGGCGCCTTGGTGTTTTGTTTTATTTTTTCTCTGTAGTAGGGGTGCTAACAAGTCATTGTCTCACTTGCTGATATACCAGCAAAATAGATGTACCACACAATGGATATTGCAGAAGCTGTCAGGAGGTAGAAAAATAGGAGACAGTAAAATAACTCTATGTACAGAGAATGAATCGCAACTATCTGTCGAAGGTTTCCGAATGACGTTTTAGAGGCAAGCAGGCAAACTGCATGTACTGATGAACTTCATCAAATGCAAAGATTGTTTCAGAGAGGAGACAATACAGTGAGGTAATATTACTGGCGTTGGTATCACGATGAGCCTCTTAAAGTCCTGAGTGTGTCGCCAGACAGCCACTCTGCCCGCCTACCTACCTACAACCCATTACCTGTTATTTATTCTAAATATATGTAATTGTCGAATAGAATATAAAATAATTTAATTTTACGGCGAAAATTTTATTAAGTTATTTTAATGTACTAAATTGAATTTCCTCATAAAATGATTACAAAATTTTGCAGTAGAAAATTTACTTTGATGTTGGTATAGTAATGTACATATACATTAAGGGGGACTCCTTATCCTACTATGTTTTTCGCAAGTTGAATTTTCTCTGCAGATGTCGCCTAAGGTTTCAACCTTTAAACTAAGAATAATTCTTTGCATTGGGTATTTACTTTACTATTTAATTTTCTATTTAAATCGTGCCTTGATCAGGTTTTTTTTATGTATTTAACATGACATATTTTGTTGTTCGGTATTACAATTTTTATTTGCAAAGCCATTTTACCTACAAATTTGAAAAAAGGATTTTCTTACGGAAAATTTACTGATATATCGAAAACAGCTAATTGAGTTTTCCTTAAAAATTATACACAGTTAAATTTGTCCAGCAAATATATTGAACAAGCAAACAAGTGGCTCATATGTTTATGTTACTCATACGACATGTTGTACTATATGCATACTCGTACTGTACACTCGATGCATAATTTAAACTGTTAATAACTTTTAAATGAGAGGTTTTATGAAAAAAATCATTAAGAGCCTTTTTGTTGAGCTTTTTTCTTAAATTACTAATTCTACAAAGTTTTAAGTTTTTTTGTTTAATGCAAACTATTAAAAAATATCAAAGTATATGTATGGAAAAGAGAAAAATGATTTAGACAAGCTTTAAAACGAAAATAAACAGCTTGTTATCATGGACGTTTTTCTATTAAGACAAAAACTGAAACTTCACTTTAGACTTTTTAGTAGAAGAACTGAGACTTCATCTAAGCTTTTTTTCGGAGAAAAACTAAGACACCCTAACTTATAGAATATATACATAAGTATATACTGGTGGAAATGCACGTGTGAGCTGAAGCATGTCTTGGAAGCATACAAAGTCATAGTAGCATACAAAATAAGGCACGCACATACACACATACATATGTATATATATGTGTGCATGCGTGCATAAGTATCTGTCAACTGACTCTAATCCTGCGATGTTACAGTTTGTTGTTGAGGATTTTCATTGTTGAAAATATGAGCCACAACCACAAGCCACAAATTATACACGCTGGCTTGGTGTGGATGCCTAAATTTCGGTTGCGGCAAACACGCTTATGTGTGTTTATATATATGTGTGAATATAAATATCAATTACATATGTAGATATGTATGCGCTTGGCAGTAAAACTCAGACTTAGAATGGCACTCGTGCCACAGTTAGAATTGCTGAGTGCTGCATTGACGCACACATATGCAATTTTCTTAAACACACACACACACACGCATGCACATTGAAGTGTGTTTTGACAAAATTGAAATGGCAGATAGTTGTTGCAAGGAGCCTTTGTAGTTTTAACTGTGGCGCACACGTCTTGAGTGAAATGTTGATTTCATTACCAGCACTGCCACTCGGCTGCCACTACTTCAACAGTATCGCCAACCGCACAAAACAATCAAGCAGCCATGTGAGTAAAGAGCCATACTTCCTTATGCAATCAAGTATATGTATATTCTACTTGTATGTGTGAATGTGTGTTTGTATTTGTTTGTGTATATGTTTGCTGGAAGGCAAGCAAGCATTTCAACCGCTGCCGCCGACAAGTATCATAATTTATATGCTGGCTGAGAGTGTTAAAGTGGCAACACAAAAATGTGGTGCCACAAAACGCACCAAACACTCACACACACACCAAAGCAAGCAAGCAAGCAAATACTCACATGTGATACACTTAAATTGCGCAAAATTCTCGTAAAACCATACAGTTACACTTAAGTGTCAGCCGGCATAAATACATATATACATATGTATATGTGGCATACTCACTCACACATATCATGTGTGGCAACTATAAAATACTGTTGTTGTTTTTATGTTCATACTTTCGAGTGGATTATGGAATTAAGATTTAATTTAACATTGTCTTTATATGCGCATACACTTGCGCTGGCATATGCTCTCAAGCACAAATATCAACACACAAACGCACACACATTTATGCATGCATGCACGCATACAGTTGCATATTTGCGCAAAAGCAGTAAAATGGCCTGAATGTTTATAAATGGCTTTGCTCTTAGTTTCAAGTGCAAAATGCACAAAGACGACTTATTCTCATGTATTTATTATGGGCAAACTTTGCTCTGCTTATAAGCGTCTAAATACAGTACTTGTCCAATAAATTACGAACGAAGTAGAAAATAGTTCTAACTTTAATCATTAATAAAAACATAAATATTTGGCTAATTTTAGAAAAAAATTATTTTTTATATGCTATATACATTAAACTTAAATTATTATATTTTTGTATTGAATCATATTCAATATTTTGTCGCCATATATATATATATATATTTTTGTTTTTTTGCTCTCGTTCGTAATTTATTGGAAAGGTACTGTACATACAAACGTATATATTTGTGCATGTATGCGCAAATTTATTTTGTGAAAATTAGTATTTGCCACTTAAGTGTTAAATAACCAGTTGCGCAGAGTGTCTTTGCCGAGTTCGTGTAAATAGAAATTGAAATTTCCGCTAACAACTTTGTTTGGTTTCACTTTCGATCAAATTTTAATAAAAAACAAGTAAGGAAGGGCTAAGTTCGGGTGTCACCGAGCATTTTATACTCTCGCATGATAAAGTGATAATCGAGATTATACAGAGAAGGCATCAGAGGGAATTCAAAATAGCGCTATATTGGAAGAAGGCCATATTTCGTAC
>NC_064306.1:29793231-29830731 GCF_023373825.1 Bactrocera dorsalis | reverse complement strand
TAACACAAAGGACGAATATCAGAGCAATCGATTCTTTGAATTAATCCTATGACTTACCCTAACCTACTCCCGCCCAATTGGATGCTATCTTCTCACTAGCATCAGTATTGGTAAAAACCATAAAGCAAAGGCCCCCTTCGGTTAAATATGTTACACTTTTCAACAGTGGAACGTTGTATTTTTCAGGATGAATCACTGAGATATCTTGTTAGAAAATAAAAATCTGCAGGTTTTTTTTCTGTTGGGCTTCCTTTTGTTATGATTTGAGATACAAGTCTTGTCAGAGAAAATTGTATACTTCGAGCGGGACTACTTTATATATATAAATAACACTTTTAAGTTGGTCCAGAATTTCTGATATTAAATTATAAAATGCTTAAGGTACTGGAATATTTGAGAAATTCTTTAATCCGAAATGGCTGATTGTGACTCTACAACGTCAAAAGTTTCACGATTTCAAGCTATTGAGGCCAACATAAATCTCACAGTATACACGCTTAAAGCGCAGAGGTTATTATAAACAAGTTGATATCATTTTAAATGCAACCATGTATGTGCATACCAACACGCGCTGCTTATGTTTCGAGTACTGCATTGCTCTCATGTGCCCTAAAAGTTCAACTATAAAAATAGTAACGAAAAGGTTATGTAAAAAGCGCTTTAGAAATTTAACTTGCCTTCCACCATAATGCAGCCAGTGACCGGCTGTGGGAGGGTGAACATACGCAGCTACAACTACAACATTTAGGCATTTAGTATGTGGGGTGAAAGCTTTGGGGCCGAGCGCTTATTAGCGGCAAGCCAAAGAGAAAAAATTAAGACATGTTTTCGGCCAAATATAAAAAGCGGAATGTTGCACGTTTCAACATGAATACAGTTGCGTTCAACATTTATGTTCGCTTTAACCAAAAAAAAGCATAAAAACTACATACATATCACCCCATTCACCGGACACAGTGCCTGTGCAGCTATATAGCTGTGCATGTAGCGTAGCCGAGCAGCCAACGTTGCCACTATTCATGCACTTTGTCCGTTTTGCTGAGAAAAGCAGCAGGTGTTGCCGCTAATAGCACGCCATTGTGACGCGAAGCGGCAAAACCGCTGTGCTTACACTTTTCGGAGGCCACTGCCTGAAAGCCAGAGCCAGTTAATTCACGTGGGCTACCCGCGGCAACAACACCAACAGCAACAACACAGCGCATATTAAATTGAAATTCGTACAAGTTGCAAGCAGTAATCATACTACATTGCAGCTGAAGCATATGTGTAGGCGCTGACCCGTTGATTTACCCCGCACCAATTTGCGTGTTGTGGGGGGGGGCTGAGCTCACTTCAGCAGGCCGCAACAGAAGTTGTTCAGCGCGCTGCGAGATGCCCACCAAATATGGCAGGAGTTTAAGAATAACCTCTGCATTTGTATATTGCATGTATATATGTGTGTGTGTGTGTGTATGTGGTTTTCGCATTTACAAGGCGTCAAAATGATTTTCCGTTAAATGAAATAACTTTTGCGTGCGCACACACACATGCGTATGTGTAAAAGAAGCCGCCGAGTTGCGTGTGTGTGTTTGTGTGCGTTATGTTCTCGCCTTTCTGTGCGAAGGGAAGCGTGTATCTCGAGGCCCTGGAGCAAACAGCTGCTGCTTTCGACCTTATCAAAACATAGGGCAACATGCCGCGCTTGTTGAAAGGCTTTCACACATCTACATATGGCATATGTATGTGCCTATTTGATTTATGGCAGTTGAATAGCGCGTTTGTTTATGAAAAAACCTCACACACACATTCACACAATCTGATTTTGAAAGCGTTCACATGCACATGGATTTCTGATTATGTAGTCTCAGCATTAATGATGGACTGACGGGGTATTTTGGGTACCCAACCACATGTCTGTATGTTCAAGTACACTGTTGAGGAAAATTGTAACACAAACAAGTTGGCCACGTATTTCTTGACAAAAAGTCAGTTTCTACGCTCTTTTATAAAATACCTTATGTATTCAGATATTGATTTGGATAGCTGTTTATAGTCCACTTGTGGTTTTGATATTTTATTACTTCATCAAATTGGTAAATTTCAAACTGTAATCAAAAAGTAATGTGAGGTTGTTACAGTAGTATGGTGCACTATTAATTCCGTCCGCTGTGCCAAAGTGTCAGCAAGGGATATTATTTGAGCATTTTGCGTCATGTGCGTCAAGCTATTCGTCTGAAATTATTAGCGAACAACTCTTCGTTCTTTCATCACGATAATTCACCATGACATACTATATTGGTATTCACCTGTTTTGGCTCCGTATGTTTCTGGCTATGCAAAAGCTCAAAAGTACAATGCGGAGACTCCGTTTTGATACGACTGAGGAGATACAAACCCAATAGAAGAAGGTCTTGAAAGGAAGATATTATTCCGACTGTCTTGAAGACCAGAAGAAGCGTTGGCAAAAGTGGCTTTTATAGGACGGAAGACTAGTATCTATCCGTAGTCGGAAACAAGCCATTTCGCTTAGATTGGCTAGTCGCAAAGCAAGTGTTTATTGTTGACTCAATCAAGTGAGCCAAGGTTTCGTTCGCGAAATTCAAGTTTCCGGTGGCGGACGGTACTTTTCCAGCACTTTTACAATAGGGAGAGCAGCTTCCACTGCCACACCTTAGCCTTGTACTGGCTTCTAGAAATATGAAGGACCGCGAAGGTGATCCTTATAAGCAAGGTAGAAATGAAGGACTATTAGCTGGCAAAATCTTTCATGTCAATTAATCTGACTTCTTTCTTATTAAAAAGTATGGAAAAGAACGTGGAACATAGAATAAGGTTGAAGGTGCTCAAAATTGCTCTGCATGTGAATCAGCATGCTTACAGAGCAGGCAGATCAATTAATATTGCTCTGTACCAGTTAACTTCGGAGCTACAGAGTTCGCTGGAAGAAGGGGAAGCAATGTAATGCGCCTTCCTAGACATCGAAGGTGCTTTTGATGAAAAGTCTGACAAAAGTGAAGCCAGAGCAATGGGGAAAAGGAATGTGGCAGCATTGGTGCGCAGATGGATAGAGGCCGTACTGCGTACCAGAATAGTTGAAACCACAGTTGGGGATACCGGGATTCGTCTCGGCATTACAAGAGGCTGCCCATAGGGTTGAGTGCTATCCTCCTAGTATGGAGCATTGTCGCTGACGACCAACTAGTTCTGTTAACTGTCAATGGGATCCACTGTCAAGAATGTGCTGATGACATTGTTATTATTTGACCATGGTCAAAGCCGCTAAAGCACTGTGCAATCGATTAGCTGGTAAATTCTTAGGCAGCAAGTCAAGGATTGTCAGGGATTGTGCACCATGATCGTGCGACTGATTATCATGTAGATACGGGTGGTGGTTTGGGCCTCAAAAGCATCGCAAATTTCGGTAGGCCTCCAACTATCGAAGCTGCAAAGACTTGGGTGCATCTGCAAGTCGGGTGCCATGCCCAACGGTAGCACTCTTGCTTGAGCTCGCAAGTCTTCACTTAGTAATAGGTCAGTTAGCCAAATAAACATTGATTCAAATCACAGCAGAAGAGTTTGGCAGAAGTAGGATAATCTTAAGGGTAAACTTGACCAAAAAGTTCAACTTTTCATACCTATGTTACGAGAATTTTTCAAGCAGAAGTCTTTGCCATAAGTCGTTGCGTAGAAATTGACCTCCAATTCAACTATCGCAAGAAACGTATCCATACTTAGGACAGTCAAGCGGCACTTAAAGCAATCTCTGCCTTCGAGATTAAAACGCTACTGGTGCCGGGAGTGTTGAGTACGGCGGACTAGTCTATTGGAACGTAGCCAAGTGCACCTTATCTGGGTGCTCGTACATTAAGGTATAACCATGAATGAACTGGCTGATGAGCTCGCCCGCTCCGCAGCATCCACTAACATGGTAGGACCTGAACCCTTTATTGCGTTGTGTCCTCATACCATAAAGAAGCTGCTCCGCAAGAAAGAAGGAGTAGGCAGAGAGAGGTATTAGCAAGAACTTCAAGGCATGCGCCATTCCAAGTTGCTAATAAGTGGTTACAACCTCAGCAGGTTTAAATATGTAATCAACCTCCCTAGGGACAAACTTGTCGCACTCTACACTGGCCACTGTAAGCTCAAGAAGCACTGATGTAGCATGGCCTAACTTCTTGGGCAAAATTGCCGGAACGCCTGCTAATTGTCTGCATAGCAGTCTATAGATGCAAGAAAAAGGCCCTATTGGTTTCCCAATAGGGATCACATCGCCTTACTAGCACCTACATACATATATTAAAATTTATCAATATGCTGGGGCTGTAGGCACAAGCTAACTCGTTTGAAGAGTTTAATTATATCTATTTATACAATATATTTATATATGTATTCAAATATGTCAAACTAATACCGTATTTGTGAAGCAAAAACATCTCGCCTTAATATTTGATTCACTACTTATTACCAAATAAAATGAAATATAGTTTTTTTTTATGGCACAAGTATTTCCTAAAGCTCTTCCAATTAACACACGAAGTGCCCGTGAACGAGAGAAAAATCTACGCTGACTCATTAAATTCGAATGCGACTGAAATCGGCAAAGTCAACAAGTTTCCAAATTGAGTTCGTAATGACGGTGGAAATTTTATCATAGAAACTGCACGCGTCATCGAATGACGTCAGCAGGGCTGCAGAGTTAGCAAATATTTTTAGCGCGAAAGGAGAAGTCAAAAGTATATTTGCAGCATTCTTTTGGGAGGAAAAAAAACGCAGTCGAGAGAAGTAATCCTCAAAATGTCGTCGACAATCGGACAAATGCAAATTGGAATTCAAAAAATAAAGTAAATGAAAACAGAACGGGAAAAGCAAACACATACAGAAACAACGGAAAAAATAAGCGCTTAAAGCGTCAAAGCAACTCGTTAAAAGCGATGGCGTTAATGAGATAAACAACCGCTAACAAAGCGTGCAGAACTTCCAAGAATGAATAATAAAAAAAAGAGGAATTGCCTGAAGCCACACGGCAAATTGCAAAATTGTGAAGAGTTGCGGCAAAAATATAGCCAATATAGCCACTTGCTAAGTAAACAGTTTAATTAAATTTCACCATTTCCACCGGCGCGCTACGCGTAATGTGCATACACGCCTAGGCGCCTGAAAGTCTGCAACGTGTTTGCTATTTTCCCTTTTTTCTATCACTAGACTCCCTCTCTTGTTTGTGTGTATGTTTGTCGGCGACAAGTTGGTAGGTAAATGATAGTCGCCAAGAAGCAGAAGAAATTGAAACTTTGTTTAACAAAAGAAAATAATCTTATTAAAAATATGCGCGGCATGAGGAAGCGCATAGACAGGAAATCGGCAAAGATCACAAAAATGAATCGATAATCGTAATATGAAGCAGAGATGGTTAGCAAAAAACAAACATGTCGACAAAAATGTGGAGGACGGCAAAAGAAACTATACTTAAAAGCGCGGAAATGGCAAAATCTACAGTGTCAACCAGCCTTTAGGGCCACATTGCGGCAGCTGCGCCGTGGCAAAGGAAAAAATACACCGACAAAAGCCACCAGTGATAGTTTTTGTTGGTTTGTTGTAGTTGAGTGGTGAATTTGCATGTAAATTGCGCTGATGCGTTGCTCGAAAAGCGGGAAAAAATTTAAGAAAAACTATTATATATGTATATATGTGTATATCAAAATAAAGAAGAAGTAATCTATGAGCTTAAGAGAGGATTGGCGAAAATGATATAGTCGAACGATAATTTCACGAAGCGCAATGAAAAATGCTTGCAATTAAGATTTGAGTAAATAATTAAAAAGTATTGTAGTAATTTATTGTGGCAGAAAGTAGTTGACAAATAAGAAAATACATTAACTTCAGTTGAACCGATTTTATATGGTTTCCGACGTTTGCTTCTGGGTGCTACAAACCGCGTGGCTTAATATATCCTATTAGGGAATAATAAGGGACATGTAAAAAATGTGGGAGTTTAAAACTACAGAAGGATCTCTGGTTTCAAAAGCTTATCAATATTAAAAGAAAATCAATTGACTTTCTTGAAGCGTACTCAGTTTACCTTGTCTATCATCAAATAAGATAAAATACTTAGTCAGCTTAAGCTTTCTGCGCTGCAAGTGAAATGCGCACCTCAGCAAAGCTGTCGGAATCGTCAGTTAGACTTTGCGCTTTACCTTTCGCATCTTTAATTACAGAAGCACGTAGATTTCAATGACTCATCTTTCTTGCTTTTCGCTCTTTCTTCTGCAACGTAATCTGCTTTTGGCGTACAAATCCGATTGCAATTCATCCGCACTTCGATTAGTGCCGGCACCAATACTCACGAACTACTAATTATTGAGTTCCTTTTGTGTGTGTGTGCGTAATTATTTAAATTAAATTGTAATGCACTTAATCGGTATCGATAATCCGCTCAATTGTGTGCAGTTTTTGGCAACTAAGAGGAAATGATGCAGCTGCATGATAATTACAACAAGAACGTGATTTCTGTGATTTCGATAATTGTTCTAAAATTTGTAGATTGGAACAAAATTAGTAGGAATTTATTACGTAGAGTATAATATTCTAAGAACGAAGTCATACAAAACGATTATCAATATGATTGGTTGATTTGTGGCAACTCGTGTGTCACAAAGGAAATGTTTAAATAACAGTAATTCGATGGAAATGCTGGAGTTCTGTTTTACTTTTAATGCTTTTAAATTATTTTACTAGCAACCCTCTCCGAATATATATTCAATAATAACTTTTACTTTTTAAGCGTGTATGTGTTATAATATATTTTTATACCCTGAACAGGGTATATTAAGTTTGCCACGAAGTTTGTAACACCCAGAAGGAAGCGTCGGTGACCATATAAAGTACATATTTAGACTGATTCCTTAAAAACCGTATATTTGAAAATTATTATACAACTCTGCCATCCCCTTCAAAGTAGTCCCCTTGGTCAGCTATACAGCGATTCCAGCGCGTTTTCCATGCTCAAAATGGGTTCCTTTGACCACCGATTTTGTTTTAGGAAACAAAAAAGTCACAGGGTGACATGTCGGGCGAATAAGGCGGCTGTTGCAACACGGCGATCCCTTTAGAGGCCAAATACTGGGACACGCTGAGGGCGGTGTGGCACGGTACGTTGTCGTGAAGAAGGATCCAGTTACGAGCGATGTCTGGGCGCACCCTGTTGACTCGTTTTCGCAATCTTTCGACTTCTTGGCAATAGTAGACTTTATTCACAGTTTTCCCCGGTGGAACGAATTCTTTGTGGACGATTCCACGGCTATCAAAAAAGGCAATAATCATCGTTTTCACATTCGACTTGCTCATGTGAGCTTTTTTCGGGCGGGTGGGCGCGTAGACAACCATTGTGAGCTTTGGCGTTTGGTTTCCGGGTCGTATTAGACAAACCAGCTCTCATCGCCTGTAATAACTCGTTCAAGCAGCGTGGGATCTATGCATGTGTCAGCGTGGACGGGTACTCAGCCGCACTTTTCTTGGAATTAAAAGAGAAAAGCAAAATTTCGCGCAAATGTCGAGAATTCGGCTCAAAAAGTGACATTTTCAGTTGAGAATAAGTTTGGGATGCAAACAGATCTCTACAAATATTTTGTTGGGTTAATGTTGACGCAAATGTCCAAGATCGATATACAACGATTTAATCGATTTAATCGATCAGTGCTTGACCCTAGGGACATCTATTGGAAAACGGCGGAAGCAAAGTTGTAGACCTTATAACTAAGGCTAAAAACCTTACAATCAGTTTGCACTATATCTTGTCTTAAGAAATCCTTTTTAAAAGCATCTTAAATGTAAATGTGAAAAATCGAACTTAGTCTAATAAAGTATTTTTTTTTCCCTGAGTTAATACCCACCATTAAACAATCACTTAAGGGACTTCACATCACGCAATGTGCTGAAGCAATCAAAGACTGCTATAAGACCATCATGTGTTTGTGAAACACTTTTATAAAAAATACTTCCGCACAATAATATACGAGTACTTTCTTTGTTTGCCAGAAGTTGACCAAGTGACATTGTGAGATCGTTCGTTGTGTAGGTACAATTAACTATACATATGAAATAAGGAAACGATCTCCTAATAAAAGATCTAAAAATATATATGTTTTGTTTTAATCACAAATAATATTAAGTCAGGCAACTACAATCTGATGATAGTTCAAATCCCATTTTGCCCAAAATCTGATATTATAGAAAAACTGAGCTCACAGTTTTCTGCTTAGGATTCCAAATAAATTGATTTGATACAAAATATTGGAGCTTTTATTCATTACGCAGACTTTGAAGCAAACTATATACACTTGGGATGTAGGATCGGAATTTGCACTATCAAGTATGTCAAAAACGACCTGTCTACGGTACTCTTTTTTGAAAAAAATTCAGCTTTAACGGGACGAGTCGAGTAAGAACGCTAGATATCCACTAAAATCAACCGACTCGCGAGAGATGTCGACATCTTTTGCTATCTCTTTAACCTTGCTTGAGTATTTCTAAGCACCATATCCTTCACTTTTTTAATATTTTCAGCAGTTGAAGAGGTCGTCTCGTCGTCCCGAACGAGGCCTGGACCATCTTTTGTTTGCTTTTTTATGCTTTTTACCACTTGCAGGCTTTTGATAAAACTAAATTACCGTTAGATAAGTTCTTTGTTCGATATTTTTATCTATAGTAACGAATTATTGAGGTGAACCGCCTTAAGCAGCCGCTGTAAACAAACCGGTTGACAGATCCCGCCTTATTTAGAATAGTAATTAGGAACAGTCCTGAGATTTCAATTACCAGGGAATTTAATTACAATTTCTTGATGTTTTGTCTGTGGGTCTTTTAACGGGGCATTGGCGTTCATGCAGTAAGGCTGGGAATCCTACCAGACGCCATATGCAGAAGCTGTATAGAAGAAGATAAGGTGGAAGTAACTCAACACTTTCCTCCTTGACTGTCCCGCGTTTGGGAGGCCAAAACTTGAATACTTCGAGATGCATACCTTCGGACATCCCACCGAGTTGGCGGGAGTGGAAATTAAATGCCAGTGCAAATTTGTATTGGCCACTAAGCGTTTTGCTTATCTATAAGTCCAAACACAGGAGTTCTCCTTTTCTATGGCTTCACAACCCAACCTAACCCATAGTATAGCAAGCGACAAATATTTAGAAGATTCTGCATTTGGATCTTTCGTCGTATATTTTACATCAGAACGCAGCTCGAATTTTTAAATAAGTAAATTCAATAAATATCAAAGAGGTCAACAACTTGGTAAAAGCCGAAGCTTCAGGTTTAAGTACATATTAGGAATATTTCTGTCAAGGTGCTGAAGCAAGAGTCCCAAACACGAGCAGTGACAATAACACAATGAACTGCATTTGAGAGTTAACTACACAATAATTTTAATTAAATTTGCTTTTATTCACAACCTTACCTCCAGCTCTGGCGTCGAGCTTTATTAATGACCACCCAAATTGTTTGCAAATGGACAGTGATGGCGACAGGCGACGAAAACATGGCTAATTGGACATTAGTGGATTTAGCACAGCGGGCCGTTATCCGCTTCATTATGTAGTATGTATGTATGTATGTGGATGTAGTATAATGTTTATACGCATTAGTATGGCATGTGTGCGCACTTATGCTACATCACACCCCCCTCCACCTAATTGTAGTTGATTTTCTTGCTGGGCCGCCTAATTCATATGGGGTCCGAACGTAAATTGGCATATGCGTATTTAATTATTCAATTGGCGTATTTGTGCGACTAATTCGTAGTGCCAGAGTCAAGTAGAAAATCCACCCACATGCCAAGGCAGCCGCAGGGCCAGCTTAAGCAAGCTTGTAAGGAAACATTTAGCCACTTAAGTAATTTGGCATTCAGTGTATGCTATGTATTGGATAGGATATGTAGTGGTTGCGCAATAATTTGGGATAAAATTGCTGGGACAACATGTGAATACTTAAGGATGCAAAGTCATCAGGTCGCAGTGCGCACTAGTACTATGTATTATATGTCGTTAAGTGTGTGAGTTGGTCAGTTGGTCATTTGTATTTAGTTTGTAAAACTATAATGTTGGGCTGAGGGGTTTTGGGCCGCAGTTATGGTATTGTGGTATAAAAATATATCGGAGACTTGTAATAATATGAGACGTTTCACGCCCAGCTCTATCAATAATGCTGAAAAATACCTCTCGACTGGAATATTAAAGCTCTGAATTCGAAGTGGCAAACTTCGAACCAAGAACACTTACATTTCGTAGGCGAGTGTCCACGCACAAGCCACACACAGTTCAGTTTCACTTTCAGTTTAATTACATATAAAAGTCCACTCATAAATTAGCTACCATTATATTATATATTTTGTTTTGCCAACAATGCACGCCACTTGTGTATTATTCTTCCACACTGACGCCCACAATAATTTGCCACTTATTTATGGGTAATTACTTCAGCATAAATTAGTCCTAAATTGGCAGCCGACTTGTCACTTATCGATTGTTTGACAACCTAAAATAGTGAAAGCAAAGTTGGAAATAAATAAATACTCGAAGAGGAGAAGCTTAAACAAAGCGACAAGGCGACACTGACTGCCAGTAGGCACGCAACAAAACCCTGCATGCGGCGCAGGGGAAAATCTCTACAAATAAATGCGTAGCAAACTTGCTTGCAAAAACAAAAGCAAAGCGAAACCAAAAATATTCACCAAGCGTGGCTCTCTTTAACCCACTTCCGAAGGATCGCTAGGCAGTTTGGCCTCACAGCACTTAAGCCAGCAAGATTTTGATATCACAGCGTGCGGCTGCGACGCCTAAAACTGTGCGAAAGATTTTCGAAAATTTGCTTGACCGTTATGCAAATATATTTTTCTCCACTTCTATGCTCGGCTTGAGCACGCGCTGTGCTTTTGACTCCTTTTGACTTTCACACTTGAAAAAGTCAACCTTTTGTGGCATTTGGGTGCGTTCGATTCGTAATTCGATAAATTGACAATTGAAGCCCACGCTTTTAAATATACATACATATGTATATACGAACATTTATACATATTTATGCATTTAGTTCCGCTTCTGGTCACTGACCGTCATCCGAGTGTCAAGTGTATGGTTGTGAGCCTATGCAAATGTTCAGGGAGAAAATTCGTGCCTTCAAGTGGATTTTTTCTGCTTGATGTTATATAAGTTTACATTTTCTGTTCAGATATGTACGCGTGTATCTCTTTCATTTCCTTATTCGTTTTTTTATGCTCCATGGTGCTTTGTTCACCATCCAATCTATTAGTTGTGTCAATAAGCATTTACCCAATTTTACACTTTAACGCTTTGCATTCTTCCCGCCTGCCTAGTTAAGCTGAAAATATTGGCACATTTGACATTTTACACTCTCCTTGAGTGCCCAGGCTGTTGCCTTTTTTCCTCATCGCCACTTTGGTACTTACAAATTTAAAGCTTTCACATTCTACAGATTGGTTGCTTGCCACAAGTATGCCCACAAAGTCGAAACCAGGAAGTCCGCAGCAAAGTGGGCATGCGTATGTAGAGGGGCAGAATGTGGGCAGCATAATCCCATGGCTAAGCGTAGTAAAAAATTCAAGAAGTGAGTTAAATTAGTAGATAATGAGAATTTTATTTTTCAAACTTTTTTTTCAACATTTAAGGGCAAGGAAGCTATCTCGAAAATATCTTAAATAAATAAAAAATAAAATACACTTTCTTCAAAGATGTACAATATATTAAAACTGTAAAATTTCGCATGCGTCTTTTTTACCTACTAAAATTCGCTGGATATCTGTCCTTACACAGTTGAGATGGATAAAGCCTGAAAATGTAAAAATATGTTACTCTTGAGACTTATTTAGGAACATCTGACTCACAGTTTCCCCTTTGAAAATAATTTTCTGGCCTAAAACATTCTTTTCTGTCTTTTTTATATTTATCTGTACATTAGTTTAAGGATTCGTGCATCAGACTTTTGTCTAAAGTGCCATTACTGGCTTACTTTCTCATTTGTTAGACATTTATTTTATTAAAAATATTGTGGGGGACAGAGGTGCTCGGCTCGGTACTAATTATTAAACACTATTTAGGCTCTGCGATTTTGGTTTGTCTCTCTTAACTATTCAGTTTTGCAATAGACTTCGTCAATATTGGTGGATACCCATTTTTTGTGTCTCCTAACTGTTAATTTTGTTGAGTTAACTTGCGAATATTTTAGAACATTTTAAACAAACTTGTTCATCTTCTTTGTCACCATTTTTTTTCAAGTTTTCTGCCTGCAATTTCTGCCCACAGACTTCATAGGCCTTCATCTCTCAAATAAATGTCTTTGTACTAGAATTTGTTATTAATATTGAAATTAAGTATTAAATCTTAAATTTATTATTGAAAATATAAAACGGTATTAACTGAAAACCTATAAAATGCTATAACTAAACACTAAATTCAGTTAAAAAGTGTTATTTGGTGCAGGGGATCGCAGTGGTGATTGGGGCTTGTGGGCTTAACATATTTCGAAGTGGGCGTGGTCGCGTCTTTAGCTGGTTAAATGAACATATCTTCCAAACCACTGAAGATATCTAATACAAACTTGCTGATAAGAAGTCTTTTTAGCATTCTTTTTATAAGGGAAGAGGTTAAGTGAAAAAATCAGGTAATAATCACGCTAATTTTCCATAAAACATTTATGTTGAAAATTGCCAGAAGTGTGGTAACTCACTAAATAAAAATGCCGGAAGCATTAAATTTCTCATCAAAGATGGCATTGAGAGCTGAGTGAGAAACGGTGGGATGGCACCACCCACCTTTAATTAAAATCCTATATCTCAGGAACCACGCCTACTTTCTATATAACAAACTTTTAAATTCCAAATGATTCTTTGACTTTGCAGTATACAAATCAATGATGTTATTGGAGTAAAGTTTTGCTCAAACAGTGTTCTCAAGGTATTTAGTATAACGCTTAAAATTTCAAATATGTAATATAAATATTCTTAAAATAAACTCTTGCTTTTCTTGCCTATGATTGCAAGTACTGGATGCATTTTACCTTGCGAGTTTATAAAATGTTTGGTTCCTCCCAACTTACACCTTCTTAAAGTGTTCAATATAAAGTTTTGCCAATACCTGAGATATATTGAAATTCCACGGCTTTTATCCTTAGAAGTTGCAAGATTATAAAATGTTCGGTTACACACGAACTTAAGTCAGATAGATCAGATGTTAATAACAGCTTAAATAGGATATCTCTGTTTTATTCCGTTCCAAAAATTTTCGAGAAAATTTATTTCCAGCGTCAGCTTATTCTGACAGTTTTTTTCTTGTTTTTATTTATAGATCCAGTTTTTCGTAGTAGTCGCTTGATATAACTTCAAGAACAAGTTTGATACGTTTTCTTAGCTCTCGATTAACTTTCGAGGAGAAATCTGTGGATCATCGAAAAATCGTTTATACCTTAGTAGTTCGATTCTCAGATATTCTACATATAGTATAGGTTTTGTAAAGAGTCGGAAACAATTGCATTGCCTATTACATTCGACAAGGCATCAAGTATTGCATTATGGGAGCATAAATAATTTCGCTTAACGAAAAAAGGAAAGACCTTGTAAAATTAAAAAATTAAATTGCTTTTATAAAGGTCTTACCTCTATCTTCAATGTTCAAGAAGAATTTGCCCCTTACTTCACTATGCAAAACCACTGTTAACAACAGCGAAGTGGGAAATGTAAGATGTAGGCGAGAAAAGACGTACGTTTAAGAAGCGGACAAATACTCAGGCGCTAACTTCTGGAGAAATGTAGGCATGAACTAATTATTGAGGCAAATTTTCAAGAAAAGATTTTATATGATGAGATTCGAAGTTATTTAATTTGGGATTTTCATGTAAATACTCATATGTGCCACGGACCATTAAAAGTTTATTTTCAAATTGTAAAGGAAGTATTCTGAACGTGGTGGGTCAAAGAGTTGTCATCAAAGAGTTTTACATTCCTCTCCCGATACTTTAAGTTTTCCACGACTCCTTAACATTGGCATTTGGCAGTGTGTAACTGGTTTGCTCTCATACCCTTTATTCACTGCTATCGCCAGCCCCATTTGTGATCACATTTTTCAAGTAGCTCATTTAGTTGGTTCTTAGCTTATTATATTTCCGGTCGGCGTGCCGTTATTTCTATTATTATTATTTTTATTGCGTATGTACCGTGAATGTGCATTGCCACTTACTGAATGCGTAGAGTCCACACAAAACTGCTGCTTAAGTTGAATTTGTTGCTTGTGTTTTTGTTTTTTGTGCACTAGATTTTCTCGCTTCGTTTGCGGCCAGACCGAGCGACCTTTATTATTATTACTATATCCTTAATTTGTTGTTGCTTCGTCTATTTTTGCATTTTCTTGCCTACACACACAACAGTGTTTGTATTTGTATTTGTTCGCCAGTTGTTTTCACTATTTGTTTGATGCTAATTTTATTTATTTTCCGCCCTTTCCACCCGGTCAACTGGTTTCACTTTCACTCACTCCACGCATTTACATAGCCATTTATTTGCCTGCTGACGGTTGTTGTTGTTGATTGTCGTTTTGTTATTGCTTTATTGTGTGAAAGGCATTTTTATTAATTTTACTTCGTTGGCGATTAGTGTGATTAGTTTTCTCTTTGTTTATTTATCGTTGTATAATTTCCAGCGTTTCCTCCTTGAGCGTGTAACGGCAGTTTTGCTATGGTCGCTGCGGTTTTCCTAAAGAAATAAATGTCGTGACTTTGAGTTATCGTTTATTGTCAGTTTTCTCTAATTAATCTGTGTGTTTCTGTTTTTTTGTTTTTTTTTTTTAAGAAAAAAGTTATAACTCCCGTCTTCATTTTCGTAATTATTTCTGCACCTTGGCACTCGTGTTTTCCATTTCCCGTCATTTATTGTGTTTACATTGCACTCATAATTATTTTTCATTAACATTTATTGAGAGACAACTGACCGTGCCGCATATAAGAAACAGTAATTATAGATATAATTCTTGGCCAGGAAATATTATACAAGAAATATTATCCTTCGATGTACACTGGCACATGATTTTAATTTCACTTTCGTGGTATTCCCCATCTATTTAACAGCCAATGCTCAAGCCGGAGAAGAAGGCAAGTAGTAGTCTTGAAACAGCAAAGAGAAAACTATTGTTTTCGTATGAGAGTTTTATTGAAATGGGTACACAACGAATCGGCCATTTCAATAATAATTCATCTTTATATGTTGTTCCAGTAGGATATTCCATCGTCTTACTAATAAACAAGTATGTTTCTGCATTATTCCTTTTTTCTTTATTATATGCATAATGAATATTTGTTGTGGCACTATGGTAATATCAAAGGCAAACTCAACATCGTGATTTGTCCCATGACAATCTTCATTCCAGTGAAGAAACATTGTATTTTTTATGACTATCCACCAACGAATTTTTTTTTGGCTATCCACCAACGAATTCGATACGTGAACCAACGAAATCTGGGCAATAATTCAAGTCGAATGTGTTATAAAAAAAGTTGAAAGCATTCCTTATTAAAGTGGTATAAAAGCTGTCTCCGATGCTATTATTTTTTACACATACACTAGTTTTACTATTGGATTGTTAGAAATGACCCTCAAAAATTATAAAGAAACCAATAAATTTCAAGATGTAGGATTAAAAAACAAAATAAATTTTTCTCAGAAACTAAAATCTTGGAACTTTTTTTTTTTAAAGTAGGAGGAAGCATCAAAAGCCGGAGTGCGGAACTTTAATCCGCTAAACCTAACCTACTCCCAACGCCAGACTCTCCCACGGAACCACCTGATTAAGTATTACTTCGTGAGAGTGAAGCTTGGAACTAAGAGGTTACTAAAATATTGTTTGTAATGGAAAGAAGAAGTTCTACCCTAAGTGCTGTGATTATAAAAACCCAGGTTTGGTGGTCTAAATCAAACACCACTCTGTTAGAGAATGATCCAAACGTGGGACTTACCAAAAGCTTTATAAACAGACAATCATACGACGCCACTAGAAAATATCGAAAAATTTCGACAAAAAAATTCTACTTTATATCTTATGTATTTCGAAACTTTTGCATCCCCCAGAAAGAATTTCCATTGCATGTGTTCGAGAGTAAACAGCTATCTTACCGATCTTTTTCGCTTCTTCTCTGAATGAAGTAGTATATATTGGATCTTAATATTACTGTCCATGTCATTGAAATTCCGGCTGACAACAATCCTAATATCCTTCACCCTGTAAACGACTGCGATTATTTCCAATGCACAGAGCCACAACCAAATCCTGAAGTCGCTGGTCGACAGTGCCTGGCGAAAGGACAAAGAATAAATGAAACCACCACCCATATCATACGATAAGCTTGCGTTGCCTCGAGAATTTAGGGTTTGTTGCATGGCAAACACCTACTTTTTTAGAATACACCCTTATATACCAAATACATAAAAAATGAAACCATCCCCCTACATTTTCAATGAATCCCACCCATTTAATACCCCTCTCCCTATTGTCTGAACCTGTCAAAACAGCACGTTTCCTGAAGTCCAGTTTTCTATCGTTTTGCCCTCTTCGTTTTTCCTATTAAAGATTTTCGGATTTGTTTGAAGAACACCGAAGATAGACCAAATACTACAGGTCACAAACAGTCTCGCCCATACTTTATCCTCCATCTTCATTTTAAATCAAACCATGCTGTACGAGCTTTGTGCAAAAAGTATCGCGAACTTTAAATTTTTGCCATTTCAAAGACTTTGTATAAAACTTCGTTTGAAAAACAAATTTAAGTGCACGGTCACAAACCGAATGTTAGCAGTAGGAAATGATGAAGTTTCCTTGGATAAAAACAACGTTCATCCGTGGTACAAAATGTTCTCAGACGTTCAGGAAGATGTGAACAACGAAGAGTGCGCCGGCCTGCCGCCCTTATCAAGAAAAACATATTTAAGTGAAGAAAATAGTATTAGCCAATCGTCGAATCACTATTAGAGAAATTGCTGAGGCACTAAACATATCAATTAGCTCGGGCCATTTGACTCTAACATTTGGGTATGAGCCAGTCACCGCGAAGTTTGTGTCAAAATTGCTCTCTTTTTACCAAAAACAGCGTCGTATTGTCATTACTCAGGAGATTGCAGAGGCGTTGTCCATTGCATTCTTACTAAAGGATCGTATGGTCAATAAAGAATATTTCCTATAAGTTATGCACAATTTGTGCGAAGTGATCCCCAGGAAATGTCTGGACTTGTGGAAGACTAAAATTGGCTTTCGTACCACGATAACGGTCCTGGTCCCGGTCTTGTGCTCGAATATTTGGCCAAAAACAACACATTCATGGTGCTGCACCCACCGTATTTACAAGACCCGATCCCCTGTGAGATGAATACTGCATCGAAGGAGGAGCTAAAAAAATCACAAACTTGCTTTTTTAGAGGCTTTGCGGATTGGAAAACCCGCTGGCAGAAGTGCAATATAGTATTTTTGATATATTATCGTAGGGTGATCACTTTGAAGGGTGCAAAATAGATATAAATACGATATACGATACCAAACCTTGTAGTTTACTTTTAAAGATTGTGCTATCCGCATTTTGAACTTAAATTCTGTAAAAAATAGAAAGTTTAATATTTTATGGCAGTAAAAAAATAGTTTATAGTCTATTTTTCTAACTTTCTTCTCAAAAAAAGGATATAAATATAATGCAAAATACTGTGAAGAAAAAAATTGCTAATTTTTAAAACGGCTTATAACTTTTCAAACTAGCAAAAATAATTAATTTTAAGAAAACGTGTTTAAAAAAATATCTCGATCGGGTCCTGAGGTAGAGCTTCTCATTTTAATTAAAGGTTCATCCTTTGTTTCACAAACGCACATCTCCAAATACTGCTTGGAATCATCAATTCGTTCTTATTTTCGGTATATTTTATTTCTTTTGAGGTTTTAAACTTCTTTTATCTCCCCGAAAAGGTGCTGATTTGTCATAACCGCCGCTATCGGATCAATACATATGTATGTATATATAGCTGACATATGAACTTTGCGATCAAATCCAGGTTGCTCTATGGAAAAATATTTTATTTCACAAATTTTCTTCACGAAGTTAGGTATAAATCATCGTCCAAAGCCTCGAAAACATTGTTCAGATCGGAACAGTATAACATATAGGTGACATTGAAACTCACCGATCAAAATATAGATAAATACTACGAATTTTGATGCTTTAATATTAAGTTATGAGCCAATAATTTTCTTAACCCGATTTTTAACATTAAAACTCCATGGTATGGATGTAAAATGTTATCGTAATGAGAAACTCTAAGAAACGTGAGGCATTGCACAAAATACCACAAGAGTCAAGTGTACAGTTTTATACAAAATATTTTGAAAACCACAGTTTCAAATCATATCTTGTTTTTGTTTAAGCGCCAGTCATATACTGTAATTACTTGTTATTAGAATATATGCGGTTATTCAGATCTTCGAAAACTATAACTATTAGGTTCTGTCAACAATATTATAAAAAAATAAGTGAACTTAAATTGAAACAACTGAGCCAAGTTCTAAACAAACCAAATCAACATTGCATTCTCGCCATCTTAACCTAAAAATGCAATTGGAAAATGTTTTAAACTTAGTTCTTTGCAATATTATCCTTACGCTCCATCACCTCTTTTCTCTTCTCCGGCAAAGTTTTAAGTTTTCACCAAACTTTTCCGCATTGTTTATGTTCCTTAGTCAGAAATAACTTATTTCTTTGACACTAATCAAAATGGAAATTGCAACTTGTTGTTGTGATACTTGGGCATTTGTCGCAGTGTGAATTGCGAATGCAATTTGGGTTGGAATTGTTTTATGTTGATATTGTCATTGTTATTGCCACGCTGTCACACTCAAATACATTTGCATTTTTGCGTTGCCAATGAGAGCGGGCGTAAATTTTAAACAGCAACTCGAACAGAAAACGAAAAAACACAATACATACGTATATAATGTAAAATAAAGCAAGCGAAAGCGGAAACTTTATCAACTTCGAATATCGAATCCACAAAAGAGGCTGTCAGACCAAGCGCTGCAGCAGCGGATGCACTAAATTGAGAGAACTTTGGTTGGGAAATTCGTGCCAATGTACCTATACTCGTACATATGCTTATATACATATGTATATATGCGAGAGTTGTAAATAAAAACAAATTCAAATGCAATAGAAGTGTCAGACAAAAAGAGCAACTATGGGTAAAGGAGTGCATTACATTTTCTATCAATATGTCAGTAATGAGGTGCTCGAAGTATACGAGGTGTGTTCAAAAAGTATCGCGAATTTCGAATTTTTTGTGGCGTTATGTTGGTACTCATGTCTCTCACTTATGCCGACAAGCTCGGCCATTTTGAATGTTCATTTAATTGTTGACAGCTGCTTTGCTTGCACGTGTTTAGGATCGCCTTCGATTTTTACCTCTCAAAAAAATTGCACCAACGCCCCTGCTCACACATTGTTGCTTGTGCGCGACTTTTTGGCCAAAAACAACACACTAATGATGCCTCAGCCACCGTATTCCCCAGATCTGGCCCCTGTGACTTTTTCTTGTTCCCTAAACTGAAGAGGCCCATGAAAGGACGACGTTACGCTTCTCTTGACAAGATAAAGACGGCATCGAAGGAGGAGCTGAAGAAGATAAAAAAAAAAATGATTTTTTGAAGTGCTTCGAAGATTGGAAAAACCGTTGGCACAAGTGCAACGTATAATATCTCATGGGGATTATTTTGAAGGGGACAAACTAGATATTCATGAATAAATAAATAATATTTGAAAAAACACAAAATTCGCGATACTTTTTGAACACACCTCGTATGCCGTTGAAAAATTTGTATAAAAAGGTATCGTAGGGCATTGCAAAATTCGGGTCGAACATTATTTTCGGAACGAATACTAAAATGCTGGTTATGTACCATTTTCGTCGATCACTTTATGCCATTTTTGGAAGACGAGTCCGTTTCTGTTGATCAGTTCTGCCCGTTTTTTTTTTGTTTTTTTTCTTCGATGGCTTGCTTCAATCTCATCAGTTGATGACAGTCAAATGTAGACTCAATCTTTCGACCAGGCCGGAGTAGTTCATAGTGAATGATTCCTTTCCGATCCCATCAAAAACTCAGCATTACCTTTCGAGGCGTCAATCCTGGCTTTGCAACCATTTGTTGAGCTTCACCATGCTTGGACCAAGGTCCTTTTCGCACATTATTGTCGTATTTGATCCACTTTTCGTCTCCTGTTCCCATTCGCTTCAGAAATGGTTCGATTTCATTTCGTTGCAGCAAAGAATCGTAGATGTTAATTCGGTCCATTAAATTTTTCACAGACAATTCATGTGGTAACGAAATATCGAGCTTCTTTTTGTAGCCAGCCGTTTTTAAATGATTCAAATCCGTTTGATGATGAATGTGAAGCTCCTTAGCGATGTTATGTCTGCTTATGTGACGGTCCTGGTCAATCTTTCGGAAATTTCATCGACTTTTTCAACGATAGGTCGACCAGAGCGGGGTGCATCTTTCACATCCAAATGTCCAGAACGCAAGCGAACGAACCATTGTCGTGCTGCACGAATTGATAAAGCATCGTCTTCGTAAACTTCACAAATTATAATATTCTCTAGCAGTTATTCAAGCTGTGTCCATAATCTTTCCGATTTTAAGGGGTTATATCCACTTGTAATTTTCAAAAAATCGATTTTTTTTTTTCATTTTTTGAATGTATATATATTCAAGAATATTCTCTGAAAATTTCAAATCGATCCGACAATTAGTGTCGGAGATATGAGCGTATTACTAAGAACGTTTCCGAGCGTTCGAAAGTAGGCGGAGCACGTAAATCGTAAATCGTTCCCGAAACTTTAAACGCGTTTATCTCAAAACCGTGTTTTCAGAGTCGGTGAGCAAAATTTCTCCGAAACCGCTAAACCGATCGGTTTGAAATTTTCACACGACTTACTCAGATATATTTTTCAGGTAATGATCGAAGGAATAAGAATTTGGACAATAATTTCGATTTTTTAAGCCACTTTGAAGTGAAAAATTTTTATGAAAAACTGAATTTTTTTTTTGAACCGTCGCCATTTTGTCAAAAATCAAAATTTTGACTAGACCTTCGATCATTACCTGTATTTATTTATCACAAAACTAAATATTTTTGGTTTTTGGTTTTCAGATAATTTGGACCAGAGATATCTTGCTCACCGCCAAGCACCTTTTTTTGGACGTCTCTCCGCAGATCATCTACAGGATCTAGGAAATCCAATATTTTTTTAAATAAACCGCTGATTTGTAAAGTACATTAAATTCTGTTTAAGTACATTTTTTTCATTAATGTATAAAATAAAATGCCTTCTTCTTTTTTAATTATAAGTGTCTTAATTAAAATTAATCGACACTCAGCAACATAGTATAGTACTATTGGTTGTAATCAATGATCTTTACTACTAAATTTACTTTCAAATCATTACGTCACATTCTTCCGCAAATCTTGAAGTCAATTTGGTGACATCAATGAAATTATTACGATATTTGTGTGTATAAGTATTTTTTGTTAATGTTTCTGATTCTAAAGAATTTCCATACTTTAAGTTGGGTTAATCTGGTAGGCCAATAATCCAAGTTAATAGTTGCCACCAAATAATAAAGACACGCTCATTTGAATTGTCAAGTTGAACTCCAAATTATTTTATTCAATACATTTCTTTTTATACAAAATTTTTGCTTATTACTATAAACTTACATATGTACGAATTCTTACTTACTAGTACTTAATTCTATATACTTTATAATGCTAACGTAAGCAATAATATAGCGAAACAGTAAACCTCAGTTTGTTCAAGAAACGGCTTACATTGCGGTGGCACGACTTCCGCTCTGGTTTAGTGCCGACGAAATGTGCTGTTGTTGTAATTTTTGGAATTTAACTTTATTGAGCAACATTCTCGTCAGTATACTCGTATTTTGCTAGCTACGACAACTTTGTTGTTGTATATTTCGTTAGCTATGCTACCTGTGATAACTGCTATGCTAGCTGTGATAACTCCCCCCTTCTTAAGCATCAGCGTCTCGCTGATTAAGAATTATTGGCTACTGAAAGCTGTCTATCTCGGAAAGTTGATGTTTTAGTTGTGGAAATAAAATATTTGTTTTACTAATTTCTTGGTATATAACGGGTGATTTTTTTGAGGTTAGGATTTTCATGCATTAGTATTTGACAGATCACGTGGGATTTCAGACATGGTGTCAAAGAGAAAGATGCTCAGTATGCTTTGACATTTCATCATGAATAGACTTACTAACGAGTAACGCTTGCAAATCATTGAATTTTATTACCAAAATCAGTGTTCGGTTCGAAATGTGAAAATCCGTTTTTTTATCGACAAATTTTGTTCAGCGATGAGGCTCATTTCTGGTTGAATGGCTACGTAAATAAGCAAAATTGCCGCATTTGGGGTGAAGAGCAACCAGAAGCCGTTCAAGAACTGCCCATGCATCCCGAAAAATGCACTGTTTGGTGTGGTTTGTACGCTGGTGGAATCATTGGACCGTATTTTTTCAAAGATGCTGTTGGACGCAACGTTACGGTGAATGGCGATCGCTATCGTTCGATGCTAACAAACTTTTGTTGCCAAAAATGGAAGAACTGAACTTGGTTGACATGTGGTTTCAACAAGATGGCGCTACATGCCACACAGCTCGCGATTCTATGGCCATTTTGAGGGAAAACTTCGGACAACAATTCATCTCAAGAAATGGACCCGTAAGTTGGCCACCAAGATCATGCGATTTAACGCCTTTAGACTATTTTTTGTGGGGCTACGTCAAGTCTAAAGTCTACAGAAATAAGCCAGCAACTATTCCAGCTTTGGAAGACAACATTTCCGAAGAAATTCGGGCTATTCCGGCCGAAATGCTCGAAAAAGTTGCCCAAAATTGGACTTTCCGAATGGACCACCTAAAGTTATCAAGCTCTTAAAAAATCACCCTTTAGTAAGTCTAACGTCGTTGGTAATTTTTTCGTAGTCGTCCAAGTCGATAGTGTGGATAATTTTATATGTCCCTTTTGTAATCTTTCCTAGTCTTTGTTTGATCGTCACGAGTGGGCTGTCATATTCGTAGGTGTCCACTGTTGCAGTTGTCCAGTAAGGTAAGAGTTTAAAGAGTAAATGTCAGTTAGTTTTTTAAATGTGATTTATGAATCTTTCTGTTATCTTTGGTAGTTATTGTGACGGTATTGTCTTTAGCGACAGTTTCTTTTTTAAAAATGGTTTTCGTTTTCCCTTTAATTTGTTTGTTCTTTTTAAATATAGTTTCACCAGGTTCGTAATTCCTTATTTTTGACCTATTTTTGTTGTGATAATTTAGTGTATTTTTTTGGTTTCTGGCTATTTCATTTCGAAGGTCAGAATTAACTATTTCCTTAAAGTTTGTTAAATCTTGGTAGTTGATTCTCTGTGTTCTTCCAAAGAAAATATCAGCTGGTTTCCTTTTCGTAACTGAATGTATCGTGTTATTATATCTGTCAACGGCAATGTTGACAATTTCTTTAAAAGAGTAATCAGGATATTCCACTTGGAGACATCTGATTATTTCAATAATAGTGGAATGCACACGTTCTATCGCACCATTGACTTCGCTTTTCTGAGGTGGTGCTAAATAGATTTCAATTCCTAACCCTTCTAAATAGTTCAGAGTTATTGGGCTTATAAAGCTGCCTTCATTGTCCATGACCAAAGTCTTTGGTACAGTGAAATAGTGTAGAAGCTTTATCAATTTATCCCTGATATGCAGTACTGATTTATTTTTTATCCTGAAAAATTTTACAAATTTAGTGAATTTGTCAATGCACGAAATATATTTTTCACCGGACATTTCTATAATGTCGATATGCAGTATTTCTGTTGGATACGAAGGTATGGGTGTTGCCTGTAACTTGGGTTTTTGTGGATGCCGGTCGTACTTATTACATCCGCAAATTTCACATGATTTAGTATATTTTTTAATAAGTTTAGTCATTTGTGGAAAATAGTATTTTTCCAATATCTGGTCTTTATTTTCTTTACCATTGCGATGGGCTCTTTTGTGTTCTTGTTCTATTATTTTAAATTTGACATCTTCGTCTGCGATATCGGTAACTACTTTCTGTGTTATCCTGATACGAAATTGTGAGAAATTTTCTTGATATATTTGTTGAAGTAATGAAATGTATTTCTCTTGAATTTTAATTCCATTGATTATGTTTGGGTTTTGAACGCTTTTCAAGATTTTACTTAGCTTTTCTTTATCGTAAACTTCACATTTAATGAGATGTCTATGGAAGCTTGGATGAGGTTCTTCCTGTGTAATTTCCTCCTTTCCTTCTGTAAATATAACTTGATTTTTAAATACGTTAATTGGAGCTTCACAGTGAGGAATGAGCTTTGAGCTATCCTCTTCTGCGCTATGTTGTGTATTTTCATCTGTGGATGTTAGCGTATTAACTTCTATTGGCAGCCGTGATAGCGCATCGGCGACTACGTTTGTTTTTCCTGGTTTGTAAATTAGTTTATAATTATATTCTTCTATCCTTGCTTTCCACCTTTTTAGCTTGGCATTGTTATTACTGTTGCTTAGTGCAAACGTCAGTGGCTGGTGATCAGTAAGAATTTTTATTTCTTTAGCTCCATACAGGTAAGTCCTTAATTTGTCGAGGGACCATACTATGGCGAGCATTTCTTTCTCTATTGTCGAGTAATTCTCTTCGGTTTTATTGAGTGATCTAGAGATGTAAGTTATGGGTCTGTCTTGACCGATTATCCCTTGTGAAAGGACTGCTCCGATTGCAGTATTGGAAGCATCTGTCGTCAGAATAAAGGGTTTGTTGAAGTCTGGGAATACCAGAATTTCAGAAGATGTAAGCAAATATTTTATGTCATTAAATGATTTCAAGCCTTCCTCTGTTAGTGAAATTTGTATCCGTTTGGATTGACTTGCTTTTATTTGAGCATTTTCACCTCTAGTTAAATTGGTAAGTGGCTTAACAATTTTTGCAAAGTCTTTTATAAATCTCCTATAATACGATGCTAAACCCAGGAAACCTTTTAATTCCTTAAGGTTAGCAGGTGCGGGAATTTTTTAATGGCGGATATTTTGTCAGGATCTGGCAAAATACCTTCGCCAGTAACGATATGACCTAGAAAATTTACTTCTGTTCTAAAAAATTTGGATTTTTCCAGATTGACTTTTAAATTTGATTTGTGCAAAAGCATGAACACCTCTTCAATATTTCGTAAGTGTTCCTCTTTAGTTTTTCCCATTATTATAATGTCATCGATATAAACGTAGCAGGCTTTTCCTATAAGTGTTTTGAGAACATCATTTATCATTCTCTGAAAAATGGAAGGGGCATTTTTAAGACCGAATGGCAACCTAGTAAATTCATATTTACCATTGGCTGTAGAAAAAGCTGTCTTTTCTATGTCCTTTTCCTTCATCCTGATTTGGTGGAATCCGGATGTAAGGTCGAGTGTAGTAAAATACTTACATTCGCCTAAGCTAGCGAGCGTGTTGTTTATATCAGGTATTGGATAGGAATCAGGTATAGTTATTGCATTTAGTCGTTTAAAATCAACAACTACTCTATACTTTTTTTCTCCTGATGGACCTGGTTTTTTTGGAACAATCCACAATGGGGAGTTATATGGACTCTTTGAAGGCCTTATTACACCATTGTTAAGAAGTTCTTTTATTTGTTTTTCTACTTCGCCCCGTAGGTTGGTTGGGTAAGGATATGATTTTGTATATATCGGTTCTTCACTTGTTGTTCTAATTTCTGCTAATACAGTTGTGTCGATTGTCCCACTGTCGGAGACTGGTCCGAAAAGTTCCGAATATTTATTTATCATTTCCTTAACTTCATGTTCATAGGGGTTTTCTTGAATATTATTTATTTGTTTAGAGATATTTTGTTTTAGTGGCAGTACCACATCCTTGAGAGTTATTGTGTCATTTTTCCTATTTATGATTGCTCCCAATTCTTTGAGGGTATCATCGCCAATAATGCCATCAAATTATTTTAAATTGGGTAATGTGAAGAAATCAAAATTATTTGTAATACCTATACTTCCGAAGAATGGTCCACGTAGTTTATGGGTTATATTTACTTGACCTGTGGCTGAGTGAACCTTAAAAGGAGACTGAAGTTTCTTTGAATTTTTTGAAAGTTTTTCGGAGACAAAGTTTTTATTAGCTCCCGTATCTACAAGGAACTTCGCGATATCCCCGTTCTTTAAAGTTAGTTCTAAATAGGGTAGGGTAGACAGGCGTCTGTCATAAAATTTATTTCCTCGTCCTCTGTTTGGACATTAAATAGTTTTTGGGATTTCTTAGGGATATTTGAAGAATAATTGGATGGCCTTACTATTGGCGTATTGTTCGGTCGATTCATATAGTTTATTCTTCGTGAGTGTATTGAAGGGTCTACCTCCATCGGGACTGCAGGCTTGGGTTGGGTTGGCCTAGGTGGAGGTAGCGCTTGAGTTTGAATATTTTTATTATAGATTTGATTTTTTTCGAACGAGTTTAATTCCCTTGGTACAAATACCTGTTTTTGGTTCATTTGGTTTCTTTGCGTTTGGCTTATGCTACCTATATTCCTTGGGTAGATTGAATAGTTTCTTAAGTTAATGTTTTGTATTTCAAGACAGGAAGCGTATGCTTCGGGTAAGTTCTTGGGTCGTTGGATGACTAGCATCCTGGATAGTTCACCGTTTAGGCCTCTGATGAATACGTCAAGGGCTCGGTTCCTATAAGTTTCTAGTAGCACGCTACTTGTTTCTCTGGAATAGTCCTGTCCCTTTATTTTATTGATTATCAAAGATAATTGGTGATTAATTCGAGCATAGAACTGCTCTACGCTAAAGTGCTTTTGAGATAAGGATCCTAGTTCGTGTTCTAGGGTCCTTAGGTCGCGTTTGTCTGCGTAGTGCAGTGACAAACAACTCTTGATTGTCCCCCAGTCGTCATCAAATATATTATATGATATTAAGGCCGTATCCGCAGGACCTTTCACTTTTTGCCTAATGTGCCGTAAGATGGCTCTATAGAGTGGCTTCGTCCTTACCACCTCATAGTCCTGTAAAATAGATTCTACATTGTGGATCCAGGAGATAAATTGGATTGGGTCTCCTTCGAATGTCGGTAGGTTCTTTACACTATCAGGCAATCTGCTAATTTCGGCTAGGTCTGCCTCTGTTAAGTGAATAAGGTTATTTGGGTTAGCGCTTTCGCTGTGTGGGTTGACTCTAGCTTCTAATTGATTTATTCTATTGCTTAATATCTTAGCTTGCTCGATTTGCGCGTTTATAGCGCCTGTCAAGTGTGTGATTGCTTCTTGTACTTGTTCCATACTGAGGCTCACCAGTTTTTACAATTTTTTCTATTGCTAATTGTTATAATCTTGCTCTTATTACAATTTATTTTAAATTGCTCAATACATAAATTTGATTACAAAAGGTGAATAACTTAATTTTAATTCTTACAACAGTATCGGGAGTATCAGCTTCTGCATCCTGATTTTCGGGCGGTCCACTTGTTTCCTTTTTGAGGTGTTTTATTCCGCTACTTGGGAGTGGATGACGTCACAGTTCAGGCTTTGATTGTTGTCTTGGTGGTTTTGCACTTTTGTCTACACAGTTGAATATGCTGCGAGAATAATTTTCTCAGTTGCACAGTTCTTATTGTCGTATTAAAGTCACTTTGAGCACTTGGTGTTATGGCAGCTTTTCTACGTTGATTCCTTCTTGTTTAGGGGCAACAATAGTTTTTATTAATGCACAGTTTTGAGTCTCTTTGAGCACGTTTTTAGATAACAGCAGTTTTGTTAAGCTGCTTAGTTACTTACACGCGGATAACAGAAGTTTTATTAATGTGCGATTAGAGTTACTTTAAACACTTTGTTTAGATAACAGCAGTTTCCTAACGCTGTTTTTTTTCTGCTCTCGGGCAACAACAATTTTATCAATGCGCGATTTAGAGTTTTCTAACGCTGCTTTTTTCAACCGATATAGACAATTTAAATTCTCGGGCGCCAGTTAATAGTTGCCACCAAATAATAAAGACACGCTCATTTGAATTGTCAAGTTGAACTCCAAATTATTTTATTCAATACATTTCTTTTTATACAAAATTTTTGCTTATTACTATAAACTTACATATGTACGAATTCTTACTTACTAGTACTTAATTCTATATACTTTATAATGCTAACGTAAGCAATAATATAGCGAAACAGTAAACCTCAGTTTGTTCAAGAAACGGCTTACATTGCGGTGGCACGACTTCCGCTCTGGTTTAGTGCCGACGAAATGTGCTGTTGTTGTAATTTTTGGAATTTAACTTTATTGAGCAACATTCTCGTCAGTATACTCGTATTTTGCTAGCTACGACAACTTTGTTGTTGTATATTTCGTTAGCTATGCTACCTGTGATAACTGCTATGCTAGCTGTGATAACTTCCATGTATAGACCAATATGGTCCTTTGCGATACCAGGTGGAGTTCAGTTACTAGGTTGATGAGGAGTAGTCATCCTTTAGGATGCATTTGCTTGACGCGAATTTTAACAGACTCTGCGGCCTCACTATCGATGCGTCCTCCACTGTATCATACCGTGGGGAACCCAGATGCTTACAGCGTAGTTTTGCCAATGCGGAATAAGTTCACAAGATGCTTCATTGTTTCTCTGGTGCTTTGTTCTAGACATTTCCTGCAGTCTTCTCCATCTGGCAGCCGCATTCTGCGGGCGTGTGTCGATAGAAGTCAACGAGTTGAATTTTCTTCGAAAGATGAGATTAAATGTCTAATAATACTATCTCCTGAGGTATCCGTTTTACTTCTAAAAGGAGCCTCGATTCCTTTTCCCGACCAAGGTTACATCAAAAGGAATATTTTAATGAACCAGTGCTCTGATATTTGCACTTCCAGTGTATTCTATCTTAAGTGAACAATGGTGGACTCAATCTCCAAATATTTATAAAATACATGTTTCGCGAATGATACGTTGTAACGTGTATATACATACCTACACGATCTGATTGTATCGTGTTGCTCTCGGTTACAAAAGCTGTGGCGCACAATCAACACTGATGCTCAAATGACGCACATTCGTTTGTTTTCGATTTTCCATGTATTGTCACCGCTGTTTTTTATTTATTGTGTATGGGCGGTAGCTTATATAAAGATTCCAGCTATAACTGTGTGGCATGCCACACTTGCGTTGTGTTGCATTCAATCTGTAAAAATTGCGAGTAATTTAACAAAATCTCTTGCAAAATGCACCACAGAAATATTTATTTGAGTGTGTGTGAGTTGGGTTAAGGAGTTGCCGCAAAACTCTGCAACCGCTGATGAATTGCCATCGAAGTGTTATCGCATTATTGTGCAAGGGAGATGTATGCAGTTATATAAATATTGTCTTACATTTTACCAAATCCTAAAATGTTATCTTAACCGGTCAGTTGAAAAGTTCCCGGCTTACTATAGAAAATCACTTTTTTTTCAAAATTCTTTTTTTGTTTTTATTGAACATAGTTTCCTTCAAGATTGACACACCGATTATAGAGACCCTCCAACTTTTCGATATCATATTTTTGTAGTACAATTTGTTCTTTGCTTAAAAATGTTCCTCAGTTTCGGCGATCAGCTCTTCATTCTGGAAGCTGGCACAGAGCGAACCAGTTCTTTAGTCAGCTCATTGCCGGCTACCCCTTTATGCCCCGGAACCAAGATCAGGTGTACTGGGTAGCAAAATGTTAGGAGGTTCAGCATTTCTATACAGTCCGCTACGAATGCGATGTGACTTCATAAGCTGAGGTCGCTTTTAGTGCCGTTTGACTCTCTCTGAGTATTGCGATAGGATAGTTGATTGATTTCTACACACTGACTTATAGCAAAGACTTCTGCTTGAATGAGGCTCGGAAAACGTAACATTGGTATGGATAGTGCGATCACATAATGATTGCTTGGTTTCTAGTCGGCAGCACACCATGGGATAGTGCTATCCCACAGTAGTAGATTGAACGAGGAAGCAGACCACTCCGCCTTACTGCCGAGAGCAACTCTGAACTTCTTTGTAAAGTTAACCCTCTCCGTAATGCCGTCTCTTGGAAGAAGGTGTGTCCGTGGAGTGTCTTTCTCTAGGGCCTTCATTTGTTCAGTCGACATTATCTTCCCTTTGTCAAAACTTTCTGCTGCGATGAACAGCATGGTATATTTCGCTACCTGTTTAATCAGTAGATGCTGCGGTGTGAGCTTCAGCATGACTTCGAGTGCTACGGTGGGGCAAAAGCACATAGCCCCTTTATCGCAGACAGTCTTTGCAGCTTCGTTAGTTGAAGGTCTACCAAAGTCTGCATTGTTTTAAATGCCCAAGCAACCGCTCCATAAGTGACAATAGGCCTTACGATCATGGCCATCTTATGATACCTGGCCTGCAGCCGTAGGATCTGTCGACTAGGCGTCTGCATGGTGGCTTTGGACAGTGCTAAGTCCACGTGCCTATTTCACTATACAGTTGAATATAATGTGAGGTAAAGAATTTGATCTCTTCCGACATCGTTTTGGTAGTTAGAGCTAAATAAATCTCTTATTCCATTTTAAAGAATGTATTCAGTTCTTAATATTTATAGCTCACCTTATAATTAAGCTCTCACATTCGAAAGAAAAGTAGGGTCAACAGATATTAAGTGGTATAGAGCTAGACGAGTTCATTCAAAAATAATTAGATATTCCTTTTCCCTACCAGAGATCGTTAATGAATGCTTTCGTTAATCAATTAGCTAAACTACTTTAATCGGATTTCATAAAAGCTCTAGAAATATTTTTAATATATTTTAGTTATATCTTTTGAATGTACATATTTATTCATAACATTACTTAATTGTATAACTATTTTGGTAATGTTCCCTACACAAACACATTTGTATTGACAGAGCTAATTCAAATGGAATAATTACAATAATAACAATATAAACACCCTGGGATTATATGTAATTTCCACTGGACTGATTTATCAATACTTAAGTATAATAATTTCGAGTGTGTTGCTTTAGGTTTAATTATGAATTCGTAGTATCTGAGTAAGTGAAAGTTAATGAAGCATGCCACAAAGTAGACAACATTATTGACCCCAACACTTAAGATGATTAGGAAATGTTGATGTTGGTTAAACACTTATCGGCCTAACAGTGGATTATAAGTTAATATAAAACTGTAAGCTATTATACATTTAAGAGTATGCAAATACAAGTTTGAAGTGATGGAAAAAAATATGTGTGATATATGATGGATTATATATAGAAAAGAACACAATACATAAATGCATTCGAACGTATTTGGGTTGATAATAACCAAATATTTGTGGAGCATTTGATAGACAAAAGTTCAGACAACAGTTATTTGTCAAAAAAAGAAAAAATGAAAATAACTAGTTTGCAACAACAATCAGTTCGAGCATGAATTAGTTCAAATGAGACCAGTTTTGTGCTAAATTATATTCAAAGGATTGTAAGCGTTTAGAAATCAATTCTGAAAACAAAGTTTAATAAAAATCCCGTTTAAGGTTTTCGGAAGGTATTCTCGTTATACTATCTCCTATATAATTGATTTTTTGAGATTTAGGTGTCCATATAACCCCTTCAGTGATTTATCGCTTAAAAGGGTGACGTATTTCGAGGTACCCTACTTTTTTAAAGAAAAAAACGCGAAAACTTCAAATACAAATATTATCATTCGGAAGAACATTCCTTGGGATATATGATGTCACTTTCAAATGTTGGTCGCGGCTACGTCTTAGATGGTCTATTCATTGATTCCGATGACACGTTCGAGCATTTCGACTGGTTACTGGCGAATGACACTAGTGACGCTTGCTCCAGCGCCTGAATCGAAGGGGGGTGTGTCCGCACAGACTTTAGACTTTAAAAATACTCACAAAAAAAAGTCTAACGGTGTGGTATTATACGATCTTGTTGGCCAATAGACCGGCCCAATACGTGAAACTATCTGCTCACCGAAATGTTCTCTCAACAAATACACTGCTAGATATGGTGTGTGGGAAGTGACGCAGTCTTGTTGAAACCGAAATCACGAGCTTCAATTTCAGGCTTCAAGTAGACGGTTGTCAAGACGATTACGTTCTTACGGGCATAATTTTTTAAGAAATATAAACCGCTGCTTCCATCGGCTCACAAAACCGTTTCTTTTCTGGTTGAAATGGCAGCTCTTGAAACTCTTCAGATTGCTTTTCGTCCCAAACGCAGCAATTTAAGTTGTTTACATACCCACTGAGTCAGAAATGGGCCTCATCCCTGAACAAAATTTAGATCGAAATCTTCTTTGAACATTTCAAGAGCCCGTAGAGCGAAACGATGTCGATTGTGATGGTCGATCGACTTCTGTTCTTGCACAAGCGCTTTCAATGTAAAATCTGGACGTAAAATGTGCCAAGTCGTTCCATACCTCAATCCAAGCTCCTGCGAAAACCGAATCTGCTCTCCAAGGTCTTCGTGCACATAGTCAGCAATGACTGCTATATTTTCTTCACTGCGTGCTGGACGTATTCGGTCGAATATTATCCAATAATAAATGCTGGGTCTCAAGATGGGTGATGCTGTTGCGAATAGTACGTTCAGTACAGCGATTATGTTGACCAAAATTGGAGCGAAGCGCGCGAAACACATTCTTTACCGAACGTGGATTTTCGTAATAAACTCGAACGATTTGTAAACGTTGTTCGGGTGTAAGTCCTTTTTAAATAAGGCGAGTTATGTGAACTATTGTACACACCTCTTCTACAAAGCTGGACAATAGAACAAGACCATATAAGTAAACCTTTTTTTGTCTATGATAAATTATATTTGACCCATTGGATTTAAGGTTAATATCAGTTGCGCAGTAATTTATAACTAAAATATTTTACTCCAGGGCTTATTGTATGCTCACATGAATATTTGCATATAATTGCCCAACATTTATTGTCTTTCACTTTCTCTGCTGCGACTTCATTATAAGCAAATTCATCTTCAATAAATTCTGCTATCGATAAGATATGTATGTAAATATGTTTTAATATGAAAATCACTTTTGATAAATTAAAATTATTGTTCTGTGCTTTTTGGTTTAACAACAAATATGCAATTTAACCACAGGCATTTGACAAAAGTCGCCATCAATTATGCAGAATCGTGTGTGAAGCCCTGCGGATGTAATCGAAATTATAATATACTTCTAAACCAAAATAGCAATAAAATATGCAATCTCTTTGTAATAAAGAAAACTCGAAATCCCTTGCTAATTGCAATACGTTTCAAGTGCTTAATCAATATTCTTATGTACAGTTATGTGCGCAGTTAGTTTTTGCTGGTAAAATGCAAATTAATTCGGAATCAATTTCAAGTGAAGTTGCACGCAAGCCTCTGTAATTAAGTGCTGCCAACTGGAAAGGCTAAATGCTGCTCAACCGCAAGCTTATAGTTTTGTTTGTGTTTTGTAAATATATATTTACAGAATTCTGCACAAATACTTATACATATACATATACTGTAGTTAGCAGAGTTAGTACTTCCGCTGACAGCTGACGTCTCGTCTTATTTGACAGTTTGACCCAAAATCTTAGAAGTAAGTAATTACTTCGGCAAACACGCTATTTAAGCGCTGTAACGGTTAATTAATGTGTTCTTTCTATAATTTGTTTGATAAAACTATGCCGAGGAGTACACTGAGAAGATATTGATTGAAAAACATTTTCACGGAGCAAAACTGAAGCAGATATAATTTATTTATTTTGCGTGAAGGTTACTTTATTTAAAGTTTCAAGAACCATATATGAACTTTTCCAATGAACATTTCATGCTGCTTTTTCTACGTTAGGTAAAGTTAGGTTAAGCGGTCGATTCTAACAAGAATCTCACTTGGGCAGCTTAGAATACTGATCCGTAATGTTACCTTAAACTTCCATATAAAATATCTAAAGGTTTAGGTTACAGGTATGAGAATGACCCTAACAGGAACCTCACTTGGAGAGCTTAAAATGCCGGAACGCCTATATAAGAGATCCAAAAAGACTATCAAAAATTGTTTTAGATTTTGATATCGGTTTCTGTTATGTTGCTTGGTTCGCCGAAGGTACGACTCCCGAGAGGTTTTAACCTCAGTCTTGTCCAGACTGGATAATGGAGGTGAAAGTGCGAAGATGTTTATCCCTCACTCTCCTCCATAAGAATTTCACAAGTTGTGTCTGTAGAGCGTTTTAGGCCTACAGCATGAATACCTATCGGGCCGATTGCGGCTAGATTAACTTTGCTAAGGGCAAGTAACTCAGAAGATCTCGTTATACTTTAGACCAAAATGATCGGCAGTCGCACTGAAAGGTTCGTTGACCCTTCTAACAACGGCGAAAATTTAAGATAAATGTATTCCAATTTAACTTTGAAAATTTAAAGGGTATTGAATCTTCTGACTTAGCATACCAATATAAATATCAGTATCAATATCAATATCAATATCAATATCAATATCAATATCAATATCAATATCAATATCAATATCAATATCAATATCAATATCAATATCAATATCAATATCAATATCAATATCAATATCAATATCAATATCAATATCAATATCAATATCAATATCAATAACGATATTAAAAATAATATTAATCTCAATCTCAATCTCAATATCAATATCAATCTCAACAGCAATATCAATATCAATATCAATATCAATCTCAACAGCAATATCAATATCAATATCAATATCAACAGCAATAGCAATATCAATATCAATATCAATATCAATATCAATATCAATATCAATATCAATAGCAATATCAATATCAATATCAATAGCAATATCAATATCAATATCAATATCAATATCAATATCAATATCAATATCAATATCAATATCAATATCAATATCAATATCAATATCAATATCAATATCAATATCAATATCAATATCAATATCAATATCAATATCAATATCAATATCAATATCAATATCAATATCAATATCAATATCAATATCAATATCAATATCAATATCAATATCAATATCAATATCAATATCAATATCAATATCAATATCAATATCAATATCAATATCAATATCAATATCAATATCAATATCAATATCAATATCAATATCAATATCAATATCAATATCAATATCAATATCAATATCAATATCAATATCAATATCAATATCAATATCAATATCAATATCAATATCAATATCAATATCAATATCAATATCAATATCAATATCAATATCAATATCAATATCAATATCAATATCAATATCAATATCAAATTCTGCTAATATGAGCGTAATCAGTATTCAGCACCTCAACACGAAGTTGATAAATTTTGGCCATTCACTTTTGTTAGTGTATTAGTTCCACAAAAAAAGGTTCGTTGAAAAAAAACCGAAAAAATTTCGCGCGCATCCAGGAGACACGCTATGCTCTGCGGTCGATAGGAATTGCACTTATAAAAAGTTGGCGCTCACCAGAATCAGATTCAATTCATTCGCGCACAGCTGATACAACAGCACATACACATACAAGAACAATAAAAACCGAAAAACTTTTTTGCGAAATCTGAAAGAAATTTGAATACAAAACATTAAAGGAAACCACAAACCAAAGAAGGATTTAAACTTAAATAAAAGAGAATGCGACTATCGATTGCGGCGGCTACAACAGTCGTTTTGCTGCTGGTATTGAACCATGTATTGACACCGGTGGGCGCAGCTAGGCGGCAGAAGCGATGTAAGTGACAAAATTGCTGATATCGAATTGCGCGAATCGTGTATTTGGATAATGGAATATTTTTGTTGTTTTTTGTTCTGTTTTATTTTAATTCACCATGATAGGGCAACGGTTCAAACCGCAACAACAAAAGTATACTTACGGCAGTAATACCGAGGCCCTCGGTCGTTCTGCGGACATAGTCGATGCACCCGATGCGGACGCCTCCGCTGGCGACGAAGCGACCGGCGATAGTGGACGCGGTTTTATTGCGAAATGGATGATGCTCAAAAGCATGTTGCAACCACCACAACCGCCTCCTCAACCGGCCAACAATATTATCATTGTGACTGAACCCTCATCCAACCCGGTAACAACACCCACCACAACAACCATAACTTCACCAACATACACGTATTCGACGCCCACTTCAACAACGCCGACAACCACTACGACGACAACGAATGCGACGCGCGGCCATTTCACACACGTAGTCTACGCACGACAGGATAACGGTGTGCACGAGGGCGGTGAGTCGGCAGCGCCCACAATGACTAATGCACCGCAATTGACTGCCAATGCAGGCATACCTTTGTTTATGGGCAGAAAACCGGGTATGACTAATCAAATGCCAATGATTGGACAATTCCCACGTCCAGCGGGGCAACGTAGACGCAACAATCGTGGCCGCTTGAATCAAAATGTACGCAGACGTCGCGTACAAGCACAACAACGTATTGGCGGCGAAAGGAACAAGCCAGTCAATAATTACAACAAAAGACGACGCTTACAGGCGCAAGGAGCTGGCGGTAAGCCACTGCAGCAGCGGCCCAAACGTCGAAAGGTGGTTCAAATTCCTAATCGAATTCGTAACGTGAATAGAAAGGGCAATTCCGGTGATAGCGTGGTCATCGTCGACGAGGTTGATCAGTTTGGTGTTGACGCAGGCAATAAATTTGACACGAACTCACGTCTGCAGCATTTCAGGAATAACCTACGGCATCCGCAGTCGCCGCTTGTCCGTAACCGTCATTGAAGTTTCTAGCATATTTGTGTCAATTGCCAGCTCTCCTTGTTATTTCTATGACGCTGTTGTTGCTTGATTGATATTTCCCGGCTGAGTGACGGTGTTAAGTGAGTTAAGCAAGCAATGGTGGGAGAGCATATTGACATTGGCATTTGAGCGTTCGAAATGTCACGCACAGCCACTCTCTGCGTGTTCGATCCAACATCAAATTATATGCTTATTCGAACCTATTATAATACTGAAACAATAAACTGATTCTGACATACATTTCTCTCACAAATATGACTCATTCAATATCCAAAAATTGTAATAATTCTCATATCTCCACCGCTTGTTGATCTCAATTTTAAAATACTTCCTCTGCAGCGTTGATAGTACTCTAAAGCCTCGTTTATTTATTTACTATTCATTCTTAAATCTTTAATTTGTTTTGCTTGATCTTCGCTCCGGGTAATAAACTTGATGATCAAGCATCAACTGGTTCATGGCTTTGGCATGTCTATCTGACAGTAAATTTGGTAGAATTATGGTAATCATGCAAATATCTACTGATATCTGTAAATAAACGTATGTAGCTCAGTAATTTATTCTGTCATTAGTATTCTAGTTTTGGTATAATTGTGGAAATATATACAAAAATTACTTATTTTT